>NW_024582427.1:1706931-1721546 GCF_018398535.1 Haplochromis burtoni | reverse complement strand
CGCAGTAACGCAGCGTTCCTACGGGAAAGTAACGGTAATCTAATTACCGTTTTTGCAATAGTAATCCCTTACTTTACTCGTTACTTGAAAAAAGTAATCGGATTACAGTAACAACGCGTTACTGCCCATCTCTGTGCATAAGCAATCATGATGGGCCACCTGGACCAAAAATGCCAGGGCCGATTTTGTGTCCAGGTCCAGCCCTGCCCTAGAATTTACCTTATTGATGTTTAACCCTTTAAGACCTACCATAGAATCAACTCCGCCAGAGTTTATATTATATTTTTTACATGATGTAGTACCATTTTTGGGAGCATTTCAAGTTGCAGTTCTACCGGGATTTAAAAATAGTTACGCAAAACGGAGCATGCCTGCTCCGACTAGCTTTAAAGGGTTAAACAGCTTTCCCAGCAGGCTGCAGAAGTTTAATATAAAAGCACACTGACTTGTCTCTGTTCAGATGTGGATATCACACAGCACACCTCTGACTGTCATCTTACTGAAGAGCAGAAATGGCATTAAATGGGAAAACTGCAGTAGTGACCGGAGCAGCGCTGGGGATAGGAAAAGCAATAACTGAGATACTTCTGCAAAATGGTGCCAAGGTAAAGTTGGACGCCTGTATATCTTTGTAGAGGGGAAAAAAGAAGCTAGAAATGATTTTACATAAGTGCTAACCAGTTTTCTGTTTAGCATTTTATCCCGTTAAAGATTATATCAAAGTTTCACATATCTTTTGTGGTTATCTACATTGTTTTGTTTTCTTTTTGTGGCACGGAAAATTAACAAAACTACTTAAAATGTAATATCCAAGTTGAACAGTATTTGACTGCACTCCTTAGGATTATTTTTATTTTGAAACTTCAAAGAAAATTATTAATACAGTTTGCATAGTCTCTGAAACTGAACATATGCTATAAAAAAAAAAAGGCCAAATGTTTGTTTTTCACTGAGTTATTTTTCAGAACTCGGTGCTTCGGTCAATCATTAAACACTGAACCAATGTACTGCAACCATCTGAACCCCAAGCTGCAGTGGGTCAGGGTGGAAATTTCAAATGCTGAATGAACATTAACTATTAAAAAAAATTGATCTGTAAACTATAAACAATTCCAAATGTAGCAAGCCACAGGTGTTTATCTCTGCTCGCCTTCACCTGTTCAGGTAACCCTTTTGGATATAAATGAAACTGCAGGGAAGACTTTAGAGGAAGCCCTCAACAAACAGTATGGAGAAAAGAGATCTCTGTTCTTCAAGTGCAATGTTCAGTCTGAGGAGCAGATCAAAGGTAAAGTATACACAAAGAAAACAGTGGTGATTTATTTTTTGGAAAGATCACTGTGTTTAACAACATAACTATTAGAGAAACACATTACAGTCATGATACAAAGAAATTACAGCCCAAAATTATTTAAATGTAATGTCAGGTGTCCAACGGCACACAAAGTATTCTATTTTTTCCATTACCAACTTCGGCACACTGTAAACCCAAAGATGTTAGCACAACTTAAAGAAATTTGGGAAACGGGTTGTCTTAATGTTTTTATTAAAAGTTGAAGCTTTTTGGAACTTCAATATATTTTGACTACAATAAAACTAAGATGTTTAGTCATTACATTCAAAAAATATTCAGTAACTGGTACTTAAAGTTTTCAGTCATGTCTCCCATGGGAATAAGTTGACATAACTTAAAAGGAATGAGTATAACAGGGTCACTTTTTCGGTTTAGCAAAACTCTTGTTCACTTTTGTAATCATTTTTAATTAAACAAAAAAAAAAAAAGTTACAAATCTAGAGAGTGAAAACTCCGAAACATTTCAGGCAAAACTTTAAAAAAAAATGAAAGGAACTAAAAGCTACAATTGCGCTGAGTACTGCTAATTTTAACGCCTTAAATACATTTCTTTAGTTCAACGTTGTTTTCTTGGCGTCCACCAATAACACACTGCACTATCAATATTTGAGAAATATCAAAAGAGCAATATGTACTTTTGAATATATTACCTCCATGTGACTGAAATAAGTAAAATAAAATGGCATTTTTAGGTAGTAGCTACTTAATATGCAAAAAAAAAAAGTTGAAGTTGATCAAAAGTAATAAGTTAAACTCATATGGAAGAAATGTGGAACTTTTCTGTATGGCTTTCACTTTCCCATGGTGTTGTTGTGTAAATATTCACTTCATTTCCTTGTTTGTGGATATTTCTATATAGACAACTCTTATAAGGTCCCTCCACAGCATTCCAATGAGGCTGAGGTCTGAACTTTGACTGGGCCATTGCAACCCCTTGATTATTTTCTTCTGGTGTAGATCTGCTGCTGTGCTTCACTCATTAACCTGTTTATCCAGTTTCAGGCCAGCTTTACCTGCCGGCCTCACATTTGACTCTAGAACAGTTTGGTATACAGAGGAGTTAATGGTTGACTTAATGACTGCAACGTGTCAACTTTGTGTTGACTTGTTCTTTTTGGAGAGAAACCATTCCAACAACTCTATCAACCCTTCCAAAAAGGAATACTTGTTCAGTCTTTCGTGCTAACTGAGGCTGATCTGAGATCTACAGTCTGACTTTGGGGTGATGTCCACAAAGTCAAATGTCTTCATCTGAATGTTTCCTACTTGTGAATCATTTTGCAGTGAGACAGTAATTCACAAGTAGCAGACACCGGATGAGCTTCGCATACTTAACCTCTTAATTCCTATGGAAGCAGAAAGGACATACTTAGTTTTTTGTAGTAGTTACTTAGCTTTTCATTATAATCCTTCTGTATTTTGACTTTTACACAGGAAGATTTAAAAAAATAAATAAATAATGGCAAACACACCTTTCATGTGACGTCAAAGAAAACATGATTCATCATAGCAGGCCACATACCAGCCCCCTGACTGGTCTGCGAATATGTAACCCCGCACACAACAAACTGCGATGCACTGTGTGTTCTGACACCTTTCTATCAGGACCAGCATTAGATTACAGCAGCACGTTACACAGGCACAGCCTTCCCTCCCCATGTACATCTTTGAGCCTTGGCTGTCCATGACTTCGTCATTGGGTCATCACTGTTCCTTTTTTGGACCCCTTTTAATAGACACTGCAAACTGTGAACACCGCACAAGAGCTGCAGTTCTTGGGGGGGGTTATCATTTCCTACAAACAGCTTGACAGCTAGGTCAATTGATGGGTTTTTTAAGTAGGTGTTTCATTACTTTCAGCTTGAAGGCCTGTGATAAGTAGCCCATTAATGGAGATATAAAAACAGAAAACTGTTCATTTCTACTTTCCAGTTGCCTTTCAGAGCACAGTAGACACATTCGGAGGGATAGACATTGTATGCAACAATGCCGGCATCTTGAATGAGAAGCAGTGGGAGAAAACGGTCTCCGTCAATGTGGTAAGGATTGAGTTTCACTTTTACATCATATAAAAAGAAATGTTCATAGTGGACCACAGAGACTTGTGCATATCTGTCTTGCTGTCTAGGTGGGTCTAATCAGGGTCAGCTATGTGGCTTTAGAGTATATGAACAAGTTGAATGGAGGAAAAGGAGGGACCATCATTAACGTAGCATCTGTGGCAGGTAACACCACATGGCAGGTCTTCATTAAGCAGATGGAAATGACAGGGGACATTTTATTTCCTCTCTGAGTTTTAAAACTATTATCTTCTAAATATGGGACACAATCCTCCAAACAACAGAAAGGTCACCTGCTGTTTGTGGGCTGTTCCCTCCTGTATCCTGCAGGCCTCACTCCAGTACCAAGTTGTCCCGTCTATACAGCCACCAAGCATGCCGTGATCGGCTTTACTCGAGCCATGGCTGTAAGGATATGATAAGTTATAATGATTAAACAAAGTAATTCATAGAAACTTGACTTTATTTTGGTTTTGTATTTTAAGATGCGCCTCAGTCGTATGCGTTTCTTTTACTAGGCTGCCTCGTCCGCCTCAGGCTACGGTTTATGCTTCAATGCAGTTTGCCCAAGCAGTGTCAAAACTGACCTCTTTGCCTCCGTCATGGACAATTTGGGACAATTCTCCCACCTGCTTTATTCTACTCAAAATCCTGCAGTCGAAAGGGCAATGAAGTAAGTGACTTTTTATTGTGTTAATTTTTTTTTTTCATGCAGCATTTTTTCCCTAAAGTTTCAATTCCGTATGGACTGTATGGCTACTGCTTTCCCCCTCTGAATGTCTTCCAACATCTGTCCTCAGCACTCTTCATCCATGTATCAATTACTTAAATCCCATCTGAGAGAAGGAGGCTTTTTAACATCTGACATATTGTCCCTTGGAAAAAGTACTTTTCCTGATTTCTTTTTTGCATCTTTGTCACACTTGTTGTTTCAGATCATTGAACTAATTTAAATGTTAGAAACTGACAACACAAGTAAATGTAAAATGTCTGTTTTTAAAAGATTTCTTTTTTATTAAGGGGAAAAAAGCTATCCAGACGTGCATGAAATTGGATGACTTGCTGTAGCTGATGGATCCATGAAGTCTGCTCTTAAAAAATCTTTAAATGTCATCAGTTCATGCCTTTAAGCTAAAGAACTCTTGATTATGCATATGATTCAAACCACAACTGAAAGTTCACCTCTGTTTGGTTCAAAAAAATAAAAATTAAGGTTTTGGAGGGGCAGAGTCAAAGTCCAGTCTTAAATCAGATAAAGATGCTTATTGTCATTGTGTTTAGAGGGCAATTACTTTAGGTTGGGATAGCTTTTTTCGCCTTGATAAATGATTCATTTAAAAATTGTATTTTGAATATACTTGAGTTATCTTTGTCTAATATTTAAATTTGATGATCTGAAACATGTAAAGAAGAAATCAGGAAAGGAGCACATACTTTTTACTGCAGTGCGTAACAACAGCCAGTGGGTGTCATGGCAAAGAAGGAGGTTATAACTCTTATGTTTTTCATTCAATTCAAAGGCGCAATGATGATTAATTTGGCTCAAACTATTCTTCTTCTTGCGTCTTCTGTTCAAGTATGAAACAGGAAACACTAAAGGAGTCGAGAAACTGAGACACGACAAAAGAGGATCGATCAGTTAAAATTTGGGAACTTGTTTACATCCTTTTTCTGTTAAATCACTGCGTATATACACACTTTTCATTTCAGTCCATCGGAGGTTGCTGAATGTGTCTTTGAACTAGTCACAGGCGAGGCGAAGAATGGAGAGATCCTCATGAAGAAACAAAGCATGAAGAAATATATGACCTTTCCCACACTTATCTAGTGGCTCCTGGTAAAGGCAGTGAACAACCCGAGTAATGTCTGAACCTAAAACTATTAGAGGAAAATGCTGCAGTTCACAGTATTGTTTGTTTTGTTGTGTTTGTGAAAGATAAATCAGTAAATCCTCAAGTGATTAGGAGAAAGAAGCAAACAATAAATGAGTGAAAGCCCAGTTTCTGACTAAGAGGAAAAACGACTGTGCTTAAGACTTTTTGGATCTTTCATGATGCAGAAAATATTTCTTATAAATTTAAGAAAAATGTTAATAAGCACTTCCATACTAACTTGCACTGACGAAAGAAAAGTGTCTAACATAACAACAAAAACATGGTTTGCTCTGCTTGCTATAGTGTGCCCTACACGTTTAAGGAAACAAAAAAAAATCCACTATATTAATTAGAAATATGATTGTTACTGAAAAGAGAGCGGAACCGGCTGTTCAAACCCCCACAAGGCTGCCCGCTGGATTCGAAGCGACGGGACGAGACGCGACCTCTCACAACGAACGTAATATGGTTAACACCTTGGAGACGCTTACAGCTGCTGTGAAGGCTCAAAACGACACCATTGAGCGTATGAGGGGAAACATCAGAGAAAGGCCTGCTCAAAATGAGACCCTTGAGCGACAGTTGGAAAACATCGCGGAACGGATCACTGCAGTTGTGAGGTCTCAGAATCAAAAGACTGACAACACCATGGAACTGAAGTTTGATACCATCATGGGGAGGCTCGCGGCTCTCCAACGGGAGATCGAGGGACCAGTGTCAGAGGGCTAAATTCGAGCTGCTCACAAAGGAGAAATCAACAATATTCAACATTTGGACACCACGGCTCCAGCTGCTAGGCCCAAGGCTGGAGCCCACCAAAACAACTCCCTGATAACGACTGTGTGATGACTATTCTTCCCGTCCCATGAAGGCCACCTGGGTTGGCTGGCAGACTGTTTACTTAGCCTGATAGAGCGAAGGACACTGTCTCCGCTGAACTATGGACACGCACACACATACACTTACACTGATAGGCACTCACTCATCCCCCCTCCCTTTCCAACGCCTTCGATGCTTGTTTCCGGCGAGGGAACGCGGCGGGTCTGTGTGCTGCGCTGGAATGATAGCGCTGTGCAGGGTGGCTGCTGTGTTTCTTCGGATTACTCCTCACCCCCCAATCACCCACCCACCCCTGTGGCTTGTCATGTTTTTACAATGTTGTGCTGTGGACATTTATGTGCTTTTTTGTGCAAAGGAGTTTTTTTGTTTCCTGTTCTCATGCTGTCCTACCATGGAAGCACAGCATGAGTAGGGGTCTCTTTTTTCCTCTTGTACTTCCCCACTGTAATGTACATTTCAATGTTTTTCTCTGATTCTACCAATCTCCGACCTGTATCCCCATGTAATGTTTGTGCTATATGTGTAAGGTCCCATTTCACTGCAGGGCAACCTGCATGTGACGAATAAAG
The DNA here is from genome assembly GCF_018398535.1 of Haplochromis burtoni. Classification (NCBI taxonomy): domain Eukaryota; kingdom Metazoa; phylum Chordata; class Actinopteri; order Cichliformes; family Cichlidae; genus Haplochromis; species Haplochromis burtoni. The sequence continues at coordinate 1,714,849 of NW_024582427.1, read as the reverse complement.
CTTTGATTGATTGAAAAATGTTTAAAATTAGAAAATGAAATGTAAAATCCTCTGTGCTGCTTATCGTGGGGCTAAACGTCACCTGTGATATGTTAAGAAATTTACATAACAGTTCTGTCCCACCTAACCAAATTGGTTACTTCTGTTAAACTATGGCTGACTGATCAGAAATGTGTCTTACCTGGTTTGCAGTTCTCTGTCCCAGTAAACACTAAATTGTCCAAATTACACAGACAACTTTCACATAAAGTAGTTAAACATGTTGGAAGCTGAGAACTATCTTGACTTTAAAAGTCCTTACTTTTGATTCTAACCACTCTTCTTCTGTCCTGTCTTTCTTACATCTTTCTCCATCTCAGAGTGAAGTTATCTCACACTTGCTTGTGAAATATAGCAGCTGTACCTTTAGCTAACAGACACGCAGCACGACAAACTCCACAAAAGCTTTTGTGTGTTTACTGATAGTTGGTGAGCTGAGAACATTTCATGTGAAATTATCTGCCATTAAATTATCTCTTAAATGAAATGTACTCCTTTTATCCTCATTCCTCTTCAGTAATGCTAGCTAGATGCTAAGTACAGTGATCACAGCATATGGCCATCTGCCCCAAAGAGCCCATTCCAGATTGTTCCAAGTCTGTTTTGAAATTGTAAGGATCAAGGACTGGTTAAAGACGTCATTTACGTGAAAAGGGAAAGACTATTTCTGACCCAAAAATGGGCCTAAGGGTAGATCTTTCACCATGTTAGTCAGTAATGCTAGTTTCAGTCAGTGTTGGTCAAGTTGCTTGAAAAAAAGTAATCAGTAACTAATTACTGATTACTTCCCAAAAAAAGTAATCCCGTTACTTTACTGATTACTTATTTTCAAAAGTAATTACTTAGTTACTTTTTAAAAACACGATTTACAACCTGGAGAGGTGATAAAGCGATAGATCTTTCAGCCCAATTCTACTTTTTCTGCATAATCCATTATACAAAATGTAATCAAATGGAAAAGTATCTTTTTTTTAAACTTGTTTTTTCAGTTTTAATCTGTTAACTTTATGCATCAAGCAAAAATTTAATTATATGCAACATTCTCTGACTTGAATAAATTAGTTTAACATTTAAACCTATTTTCTGCACATTCCAGCACATAAAATAAAATATTTTTTGTGTTTACACTCACTCTTTCAAATAGATGCAAGTAAAACACAGCAGAAAATAAATAAAGTCAAAGACTCAGCGGTCCTTTTGCTCTATTTTCACCTGTAAAGCAGGACTGGGGTAGGCGGAGGTTTACCCTGGTGCAGGTATGTCGCTGCGGTCAGTTGAAGAATCCGTGAGTTTCTCTGTGAGGTTCCCATTACGTCGTTGCGCACTCGGTGCTTGTTTAGGGGGTTTTTTCGCTGTAAAAAGAAGTTTTCTTCCCACGTACAACGGACGCTAATGTTTTTGTCACTTTTTATGGAATCAAACTCAAAGTAAGGTCAGTACTTCCACGCTTTAAACGCTGCATGCTCATACTCCCTCCCACAATCATATGTGATCCATTGTTGATCTGCACACAGCTGTTGTCACTAACGGCGCACTTGCTTACGTCACTGTCGTGAGACATTCTCGCAAAAAAAATAAAAAATAAAAAATAAAAAAAATCACGGTTTTAGTAACGCAGTAACGCAGCGTTCCTACGGGAAAGTAACGGTAATCTACCATTTTTGCAATAGTAATCCCTTACTTTACTCGTTACTTGAAAAAGTAATCAGATTACAGTAAGGCCCATCTCTGGTTTCAGTCAATATGCAAATGTCCTGTTTATACGGATGGGAACCTAAAGTGTCAATGGGATGAGTGATGAAACATTTCTCCCACTGAAAACGCTACGTCCAGATGAACAGAATTAAGTTTTTGGGTAAACCTAAGACGATTCAGTTTTATCCCTAATTGCCGTGACTCCCTTTGTTCTTGGCTCTTTCTCTTCCATACACTGTAGTTCAGGCTCAGGTGGGCAGGGCAGGAGTGTCAGATATGAGTGCACCCTCCCTTTTGCCGTGGCAAATAGATGTTACACAAGCACTGCTGCACTTTCTGAGAATGAACCAGATTCATAAATGGGATTGTAATCTAGCAGTTTTGGTCTCCTAGATAACCTTTTTCTACTTTCGTCAGATTTCCAGTTGGTTACAGCAGTTTAAATAAAGACACAAGAAATTATGCTTGAAGGTTGTTTTTTTTGGTTTTTTTATTCACATATCTGCTACATACTTAAGGAATGATATCTGATGTCGACATGATGGTTTCAAGGTTTATCGGTGCTACTTAGTGATGGAAAAGGGACGTAACCTTTCATTTCTGTGCGCACCATGAAGGCCTCTCCATTTTTGGTCTCATCTGTCACCAGCTCAAGGATGCACTCTGCTACCTCAGGTGTACTGAATCAAAAAGGTACAGTGACATCAGTGAATATGCATGTACACATTATTATATCAAGTTATACAGATGGAGCAGAGAAACAAAATGTCGATGTTGTAAGGTTTATGACTGCTTTAACAAGAAACAGAAGAAAATTACTCACTTTAACACCCCAAGCTTTTCCACAAGCTGGTTGGCTGCACCCTTCAGGTGAGCAAATTGTCCCAGTTTGTGTTCGATTGTTGTAAAAAGTTCGGTTCCAACAAAACTTGGACAAAGAGCGTTGACCCGTATTCCATAGTTTGATGCTGCAGAGGCAGCCTAGTAAAAAAATAAAAATAAAAATAAAAATTCACATAATTAGCCTTCTTGGTTTAAGTAAAGCATAGAACGGACATAAACATTAAGTTACTGTTTGTTTCTAATCGGAGGCATTAAAATGCAGGTTATATATATTTCTCAAGTGTTCGGAGACCAATAGATGACTATTTGGGCATTTTAAATTGAAAAAAACAGCAGTAGGTTGGAGTTACACAGAGCACATGTACATGTTGATTCATAACTCTGCACTGAATGAACATGAGCAGCAGATTTTTGGACAACCCATTGTTTTTGTCTCTAATACACCAACACAGTAGAGTTTAAACACAGCCTCCCACTTTCAGAGGCTCGAAAGTAGTAGGATAGAGTAACATTATTTTAAGTCTGAGGCTTGTTTTTAGTACTTGAGTGAGAATCCACTGCAGTTAGTGACTACCGTATTTTCCGCACTATAAGGCGCACTTAAAATCCTCAAAAATGATGAGTATTTTGACCTCGAAATGATTTAACTGGCTTCTGGCAAACCCCAAGACATGTTGAGGGGGTGATTTAGCCATTTAAAGCAGCTGTGTTGGATCAAGGACACATCTAAAACCTGCAGGAAACTGTCCCCTGAGGCCTGGAGTTTGACACCTGTTGCAGTAGATACATTGGCATCTTCATTAATATCACACTCAACTGACTGCGTTTTGTCTTCCCATTGCACTGATGGGTGGACAGTTCTCAGGTGCCTGTGCATGATATCCTTTTCATGCACACTCTACACTCTGCCTATGTATTGTCAGTAAAATTTAAATGGTTCCAGATTTTGCTTCTTTTCTTGGTGTCACTCATTTTCACTACTATAACTTTCTAATATGACAATGTTGAGCAGGAGGGAGAGAAAGAGAGCCAGGGGCAACAACAAGAGACAACATAATTTACACATAATTGTGTGTATAATTTTATATTGTTGTTGATAATATAGAATTATCAACTAAACAACCCGAAGAGCCGGTTGGGAGCCGAAAGAGCCAGTTCTCTAAAAAGAGCCAGAATTCCCATCACTGTAATGTTGGCCTCCTTCACTTGTGTCAACATATAATTGGACGTCACATTGAGAGTTTGCAAGAAATGTTAAAATCCACTTTGTTGGTGTATAGAAGAAAAGCTCTTATTGTCCATACAGCTACAGATCAGATACTACACGACCATAGCATCTTTCAAAAACTGACATTTGTGGTCGCTTTAATAATAAATGCATAACTGTGTTCTATCAGATGAATGACTCAACAACATAGCTTTCTGTGGGGGGGGGGTAGTATCTTGAGGAAGGATTTCAAAATAAAATAATGACACTGCCTTGACAATTCCTGGTACGACTAATTTGCAATGACACTTTTTTTGTGTGGTTAGTCACTTATATGGTGATGGATGTCTTCATTTAGCTTATGCTTATTCCAATGAAGTACCATCTGGCAGCACACCAGCACACCAGTGTACAACTGGTTTTACATATCACTAAATCACCCAGTCTTATAAATGATTTCATTGCACATATCATAAATCTAATTTAATCTAATGTATTTTATTAAACCTACTGAACCAAGGCACTGCCATTTAATTCAATAGAAGAGGATAGCTTTATTGCCACTGAAAGCAGAACAAATAACAACAAATTAAGAGTGCAGCTTCTAATATCAGTTGTGTGTGTTTTATTCGATATCCTTGTTATCCAAAAGAAAAAACAGTAATCATGGATAACTACTTTGCATTGTTGTTTACTAAGACACATTACACAATATCCTAATATGATAATAATGCACATTTTCTGAGAGGGCAAGTTGGTACTTGCCCTGCAAAAATGTAGCTTTGCAAGTACTACCAGTAAAGATTAGCTTGTAACTTTATCATCAGACCAGCAGCTTCTTAATGACTAAAGGAGCATTCACACATGCTGTCATGGTCCTGGGTGCTGGACCTTGAGTTTTTGCTAAATTTTAAATTCTTGTTTATTATTTGATGCTGTTTCATTCTTAGTTTGTTTTTTTGTTTATATCTGATTTTCAGCACCGTTTGTAGTTTGCATCCCCGAGTTAGTTGGACTTGACTAGTTCCAGCTGTTTCTTGTTATCCAGCTGTTTCAACTCATCAGTTATGCTCAGTTCTAAACAGTTATGTCCTTTTATTACATTTTTGCTAAGTTGCACTGTGTTTTGCCTGCTTTATGTGTTTCTTAGGTTTTGGTTCTAGTTTTTCTGAACTTTTGTAGGACTTTTTGTTTTGGGGGTTTTGTGTGTGCGTGTACAAGTATACGTCTCACCTCTTCTCAATTAATTCTGCCTGATGATGCATACAAGTTGTGTCCATGTGTAGTTGAAGGCTGTTTAACTATCAACTATGCTGCGACAGAAACAACCACAACGCACAAGGCTAGCTACCTTCTCTAACTTAGATCATAAGAAACAGTGATTATTCACCACACCGATCAGATTTTTGATCAATTCCACCATTTTCACACAATGACAGGCCACACCAAAAAACACCCTGCACTTTCAGATGTTTTCATAATGTGATTACTTAATACAAAAAACTAAGGCAAAACTTGCATCACGCATGCATGTTCATAGAGACTGCTAGCTAGCATATCACAAGGCAAACAAATATCGTCTTGATGTTCTTGAACAATATCATGGGGAGTTCTTTCTTACCGCAACGGCTCGAGTAAATCCGATCACTCCATGCTTGGTAGCCGTATAGACAGGACAGGTAAGCAAAGGGCCCAGACCTGTAGGACGGGTTGTATCAATCATTGTGAAAGATTAAAGTTTAAACCTGAATTTCATGACTTCTAACACTCTTGTCTGTGATCTCTCCAAGTTTCCATTAAACAGTATTTACCTGCCATAGATGCTATGTTGACGATGACCCCTCCTCCACCTCCATTCGTCTTGCGCATGTGCTCCAGCGCCAGGTAAGTCCCCCTAATAACACCCGCCTACAACACAAACTTTATATCTGGCGAAAATCTTTCAACTGTCTATGAACACTTGCCTGCATATAAAATGTTGTGAAATGAATAACAGGAATATTATTGTGACATTATTATGTCAGACCAATAACTGTCCTAGATGTCGCTCTGAAATCTTCAGCAATTAATCCCATTTGAGACAGAGCAAATCTAACACGTCTGTTGTGCTTTCAGCTTCTTACCAGGTTTATGGAGATCATATCCTGCCACTTCTCCTCATTCAAGATGCCGGCATTGTTGCACAAGATGTCGATTGCTCCAAAGGCTTCTGCAGCTTTCTGAAAGGCAGCTGAGAGAGTTTACAGGAGTCACTTAACTTTGCAAGAGTCACTTTACAACTATGCTGACCTTTCCCACCCACCTTTATATGAAACAAACAAGCCCAATTTAGCTGTTGTTGGATACAAATCTTGCTGTGCTTTTCTCCTCTCCCTTGTACTCAGTTTTTTCAGACCTCACTGACCTTGTTCTACTCTCCCTTTTCATTGAATGTGGATTTTCAGCCGCAATCAAATGCCACTTGCATGACTCAAGACAAAATGTCCCCAAATTTTGGAAACTTCCTTTCATCTGGTGAACATCTGCCACCTGGAACACATACTACGAAATCACAGCGCGTTTGATCAGTTTCATGTGTTTCGACAGTTGTTTACTTCAGGATGAGCCAGGGACCCATTTACTTTAGCATTTCCAGCTGTTTCCCCCTTTTCGGTACCTCCACCGTTCACAATGTTTTTCCAGGTTTGTGTGCTTTACCTTTGAACTCCTCATCCGATTCAACATTGCAGCTCAGGAACAGGGCTCGGTCTGCTCCATACTCTTTATTCAGGTCTTTAACTAGATTCTCTCCTTCAACTTTATTCACGTCCAGGACGGCAACCTATTGACAGGAAGGTTCAAGGACCAAGGTTCACATGCATAGTTATAGAAGTATAACACACAGTGAAATGTAACCTGACACGTTCCTCGACTTATGCAAAAGGGAGGGGGAGAGAGAAAAAGGAAGTAGAAAGCAGAGTAGAAAGAAGTTGTCATCGAGCAGAAACGGGAGCTGGTATCATGTAAATATAATAATAACCACTGCAGCCAAGAAGAGTGCCTGAGAGCCCAGTTGTAAGTAAGCTATTAAGACTCAATTGTACACCGTGTTCCTGTTTTCCTCTGAAACAATAAGTTCCGTTGGAGCAGCCTTTCAACGCCTCTCTCTGTGTCTCATAAGCAAAGTTGACCCAGACAATAAAGTAAAGCTAGTTTTCGGCTACGAGCCCGACAAGGAACCCGATGTATTAGCCAGAGGTCCCTTTACTGCGGTTCGGAGCCTCTGACCTTCAGTAATAGTAATAAATCACACAGCAATAGTACATTCATGCAGTTGTAAAAAGCATGATAATATATTAAGTAATCCAAAGTATTCAGAATACGTATTCCGTTACGTTACTCAATGAGAGTAACGTAACGGAATACGTTACAGAATACGTTTTGGGGCATGTATTCTGTAATCTGTAGTGGAATACATTTTAAAAGTAACCTTCCCAACATTGCATGTGTGTCACCTCTGAATGTGTGCCGTTTTATTTTCTCCATAAAACTCAATATTTTGCCCACTTTTCATCCACACCCAACCTTTACGAACTAAAAATATATAAACAACAACCACATAACAAATGCAGCGCTGACACAAAACAGACACGGCAGGTAGATTTCCACATTTAATCTAAGACAAGGATTAAGATTAAACTTGGCAGTTTTGCAAGGTGTTTATTTTTTTTTAAGTAAAGGGCACACCTACATGTTCAGACACCCCTAAATATACAGGCTCTTGCTGACTCCATCGCCAGCTGCTCTTTGCCCCACAGGCTGATTAAAAAAAATTCTTGGCTGTGGGGCATGAACAACTAAAAACACAATATAAAAGAAAACAGTAACAAAAAAATGAAGAAAAAAAAAAACGTAAATAAAAAGAGAGACGTGTGCAACAAGTGAATTTCCACATTTAGTCATGGATTACATGCTGCTAGTCAAGTGTTACCAGTTAATGTGTCACAATTTGGCATGGTGTCAACAGCTTGGCAACTCTTCGACGGTTGTTTTGTAGTTGTTATTTTTTCAACTAAAGGGAGCCGGTAAATGTAAATTAATATTTTCTACACCACTGTTTACAACAAGCGCACACATACAATCTCTCTCTCTCTC
>NW_024582427.1:1604657-1706911 GCF_018398535.1 Haplochromis burtoni | reverse complement strand
CACACACACACACACACACACACACACACACACACACACACACACAAAAGAAATCCAAGTCCGAGCTTAATCTTTACCTTAGCACCGTTTTTCAGAAGAATCTCCGTTATCGCTTTCCCTATTCCCATCGCCGCTCCTGTCACTATCGCAGTTTTACCGTCCAGAGCCATTTCAGCTGTTTATTAAGAAGAGCCAGGAGGTGGTCAGCTTCCTTACACACGCAAAGAACTGGGAGAATGTTAAATAGAGAGAAATTGGTCGCTATTTAAACTGCCCATCTGTCGCCGCCCACCAGGAAGACGCGCGGGGCTTCAAACGTGTGGCAACCGTGCGGAGGTTGAGTGAGAGACTGGAGGCGGTCAGAGTGAGTAACTGGTAACTGCACAGTTAACGACCAGCCTATTCATCCCAACTGTGCAAAAACTCTTCTCGCGGTCATTTTTCGATGGTGCGTGCAGCAGGGGCGTAACGAGAGGGGGGTCGGGGTTTTACTGGAGAGTACAGTTATTTTACAACCCCCAATGCCACTGGATAAAACCAGTGATTAGTCATGTTACCAGACCACTGTGCGTGGTGTCATTACACTCTCAGGAGACAATTTAATGGAAGTATATTTTAAGTACTGTATGCCTTCATATTGCTTGAAGGGGTATTAGGGCCACATTAAGAAAAACAAATATTACTGACCATTTTGAGACCAATGTTGGTCAAGTTACTTGAAGGTAATCAGTAACTAATTACTTTCAAAAATAAGTAATCAGTAAACAGGATTACTTTTTTCAGGAAGTAATCAGTAATTGGCTATTGATTACCTCCTGAAAAAAGTAATCCTGTTACTTTACTTATTTGAAATAATTAGTTACTGATTACCTTTTAAAACATAAATTACACCCTAAATAGGTAATAAAGCAATAGAACTTTCAACCCAATTCGACTTTTTCTGCATAATCCATCATATAAAATGTAATCAAATGAAAAAGTCTCTTTTTAAAACTTGTTTTATTAGTTTTAATCTTTTAACTTTATGCATCAAGCAAAGATGAAATTATATGCAACATTCTCTGACTGGAAGAAATTTGTTTAACATTTAAACCTATTTTCTGCACATTCCAGCATATAAAATAAAATATTTTTTTGTGTTTACACTCACTCTTTCAAATAGATGCACGTAAAACACAGCAGAAGATAAATAAAATCAAAGCGGTCCTGTTGCTCTATTTTCACCTGTATAGCAGGAGTGGGGCAGGCGGCGGTTTGCCCTGGTGCAGGTATGTCGCAGCGGTCAGTGTAAGGATATGGCAGTTTCACTGTGAATTTCACATTCCAGTGGCAGCATATTTTGTGCTTGCTCGGAAGTTTAGGGGGGTTTTTGCTGTAAAAAGACGTTTTCTTCCCTCGCAGTGAGCAGCAGACGCTAATGTTTTTGTCACTTTTTATGGAATCAAACTCAAAGTAAGGTCAGTACTTCCACGCTTTAAACGCTACATGCTCATACTCTCTCTCGTACTCGTTATAGTATCCATTGTTGATCTGCACACAGCTGTTGCCAGGAAAGTCCTACTCGTTTATGTCATTGTTATGAGACTCTCTGGCCAAAAAAAAAAAATCACTGTTTTAGTAACGTAGTAACGCAGCGTGCTTATGGGAAAGCAACAGTAATCTAATTACCTTTTGCAATAGTAATCCCTTACTTTACTCGTTACTTGATAAAGTAATCGGATTACAAGTAACGCATTACTGCCCATCTCTGTTTGAGACTAAAGTCAAAATTTCAAGAATAAAGTCGTAAATCTAAGCGGCTGTATCCTCTACAAAACGCCTCGTATAGATGACTGAATTAAACAAACTGATCAGCTGTCCTGTGATACAACATACATCCCCGATAACCTCGGCTCTGTTCACTACGCGCCATTTCATTTTGTACAAATCCACGCTTTGGAGTTTGTGTTTTTTTCCGTTTGACCAGATGCAGCTTTCCGCACCATCTTTTCAATGTCCTTATACGGCTCACCACACTGTGTTAATGTGCTAAAAGAGAGAGAAAAAAAAGGTGCTAAGAGAGAAACCATTTACTTCCTTGTTACTAAAACCGATTCTGAAGTACAAGTTCACTAAGTCGGAGGATATACCTACCATAGCAGTTTGTCTTGAAACAAAAAACTGATCAGTCGATTTTCTCAAAATAGATTTTCAACTTTATTCTCAAAATGATTAATAATGTATTTTTTTTTAAATTAATTAATGTATTTATTTTAATGTAGGCCTAAAACTCCATCATAGGGGTGTGCTCAGAGGGGGGTCATGGGTGACACCAATTTCCCTGAAATGACTGCTCCAGCATCACAGTCCCTGGAGAGGAGTACTGTTAATTTTACCACCCCCAATATAATACACATGGATAGGGCCAGTGATTAGTCATGTTACCAGAATACTGTGCCTTGTGTCATTGCACTCTCAGGAGACAATTAAATGCAAGTATATTTTGAGTGTTGCACATCCACCCACTGCAGTAACCCCTTACAAACAAGGAGTAAACATGAGCAGATTGATCCAAATATCAATAGTATCGATGCCAACGCTGGTGTCTGATTGGTACCAACCTGATAGGATCGATACTTTTTTTAAAATATATATATATCCTTTAAGTTAATATGTAGCCCATATAATTGTGTTAAATAAACTTTTTGGAATAAAAAAATATATATACCTCAAACATGCATTGTGATAAATGTTTTCTGGTAAGTGCCACATCTGTTTGATTTTAAGCCTGTAACGCATTTAAACAAAAGAAAGTTGATTCCGAGACGGGCACATTTACAAAAAAACTGCAGTTTCAAAGTACATGAAACCTGTTTTGTTGCATTAACTAGAAAATAAAAATATGCGTTCTGAATTTCTAAATTAATAATTTTTCTCATAAATCGTGACACACCATTTAAAAAAAAAAAAAAAAATCAGCGCTATACTAAGTAATTAAAGCATTAGTGGTACAGAGTACTTCTTAAGCAGACCCCTTAAGGAAGTAGCTGAAAGACAAAGTTCTCAATACCATCAAAAAGCTTTAATTACTTAGTAACTCACTGATTTTTAAACATAAATCTAAAAATATGATGAAGTGTTCTTATGGATAAATCTGCCCAGCAACAATGTGACATGAATGATTAATGTATACTCTTCCTTTGAAACTTTTGTACCATTAGTAATAGCAAGTGTTTAAGTACATCTTTGCACATTTAATACCAATTGTATGAAGGCTCGGATTTTGTGACTGCTTCTTTCAGTCCTTTCTCATTTCAGTCGTAGCCTTTAATCACATTAGTCCACCTTGCCGTGTAACCTTTTAGATAAAACCATTGTCTAGACATACTTCTTGTGAGTGCAGACTAGCTTCCCCTTTTTTTAAAAACACATCTTTGTTTTGGTGACTTCCCTTTCACAGCTGACTGTGGGTGATAACTAATTCTTAATACAGAGACCCATGTGTATCTATGTGAGATCTGACTGCAGTGCCTTCAAACATATGGTGTGATATTTTGCAGTGACAACGCATTTTCCCTTGTGGTTTGTCATTTCGGGTACTTGCAGAGGAAGTTGATTTCTGTTCAGATATATTAGTTTATTCTACGCCGGTACGGTTACTGACTACATCCCTGTCAGGCGTGCGTTTGTTTAAATAAGGGGAAGAAAAAAGTTACACTAGGGGGAGCTAGATCCAGGTGACACTACATCTTTGCGGTGTGTTGTGACACAAGTTCAGCAGCTCCTACAGTCAAATGGTTTAAGTGTCAGTGTTGTGCAATAACAAGACTGAAATTTGCCAGTGGCAGGATGTTGCAGATCAAACACCCACACAGATTTTATATTTTAATCTGTTATTGCAGTACATTTCATACATTGTACAGAAGTTGAAACTCTTGCCTGAAAGACTTGAAATATTGTCATAGTTAATCAGTGGGTGATGCTGAAAAAGTTGCATATTTCTTCTCTTTTGGGAGAACTAGAAGAGCTTCTCCATTTTTGGTCTCATCTGTCACGAGCTCAAGGAAGCCCTCGACTACTTCTGCAAGCCTGCATCAAGAGATGCAGTGGAAATGAATATTCATTTCCACTGCAAAATACTTTTGAAAAAAAGAAAAAAGAAAAAAAAAAGAAGGCTTTGTACAATTTTAGACTCACGTTAACACACCAAGTTTTTCTATCAGTTCCTGGTTAGCACCTGCCAAGTTGGAGAATTGTCCCAGTTTGGACTTGATAGAGGAGAAGAGGTCCGTTTGAACGAATCCTGGGCAGAGGGCATTCATCCGTATACCATAGCCTGATGCAACTGAGGCAGCCTAGTAAGAAAGTTTCTTTACATTTTGTGCAGCTCTCGATTCAATAAGGGGCTGAAAATGGTCACAGGAGAAAGATGGTGATCGAGTCCACTCGAACACCGAAGAGAAACTGAGCTTTGTGACCTGCATGTTCTCCTGCTAGCAGCAAACATCAGATGATTGCCACACTGGTCAGAGGCATGACATGAATAGCAACAGTAATCATGTGTGTCAGGATATCCTCCACCCTGTTATTCCACCAGCAGGATGAACTGACGTTACAAAGCAGGATGATCCATGCAATTTCTAGTTTCAGTTCTTCAATACCATGCGCTTCAGTGTATGGTGCAGTCCATTCCCTTGTTGCAACAAGGGCTTGGTGGAATTACTGTTGCCATCATGTTAGTCTGGTCATTCTGACCTAGCATTACGCTCACAACTGATGCTTGCTGATTTCTTTCCAAACCATTTTATGTAAACCCTAAAGTGTGCTGGAAAAATCCTAGTAGATCAGTTTCTGAAGTACTCAGACCCACCATGCCTTGTTTAAAATCACTTCAATCATATTTCTTTTGATGTCTCTTTGAGCCTCAAGTCATGTTGACCCAATCGACTTTTACTGGCTGATTAGACAATGTGTTAATGAGCAGTTGAACATGCAAGTTATAGCAGTAGCACAGTTGCCCTAGTAGCCACTAAGCCCAACATGCAGCTTACATTGACTCTCCAGACAGTACAAACAAATTGAAACTGATTTTTCCTGAAATTGTGTCAGTTTCCTTACCGCAAATGCTCGAGTAAACCCAACCACTGCATGCTTGGTGGCTGTATACACAGGGCAGCAAGACAGAAGGCCAATACCTGTTGGATGGGTTGCAGTTCAAGTTCAACTCAAGTTTTCCTTTAGCAGTTAAAGTAGTCCTGATAGTTCAGGGTGTTCATGATTTCAAATGAAGTGACTACCATGCATGAAATGGTCTGTTTAGATGCAAATACATAAGTTTACCTGCCATGGATGCCACATTGATGATGACCCCTCCACGACCCCCAGTCAGCTTGTTCATGTGCTCGATAACCAGGTAAGACCCCCTAATACAGCCACCCTACGACAAAAGGCATCCATGACATTTGCAATCTCTTGCATATCTGATGTTGAGTAGCTCAATGTGAGTGTTTCTTACAAGGTTGATGCCAATAGTCTTCTCCCACGTTATCTCATTGAAGATGCCAGCATTGTTGACCAGGATGTCAATTCCACCAAAGGTTTCTACAGTTTTCTGAAAGGCAGCTTGAGACACCACAGGAATAACAGTCCTTTCAAAACCAAGTGACAAAATTCAAGCTAACAATAAAAAGACAAATTCATCTCTAGCTGTTTATTGGGAACTACAAAAACTGTTGCAGCATTCCCAGTTCATGAAGCAACTTTAAGCTGACTACAGAAGCATGCCAACTACAACTACCTCCGGAATCTGATCAGCTTTATTAGCAGCATCTACATTAGCAAAACCCCTGTGCTCTGGTAAAGTTCTGATGGCTCATTGACTCCCACATGAAGAGCAAGTAATTTCTCATGGTCTGGAGCTCCAGCTGCTGATAACTGCTCATACTGTGACTCAAGCTGGTGAGCTTGAGAAAAATTCACTGACTGGAACAAACTAAATCTACAAGTATTTGAAGGAAAGCAGAACACACACACGCCTTTGCCGCCACCATTTACATTTTGTTGTGTATGCATGTTACCTTTGATCTCCTCTTCTGACTCTACGTTGCACAGCAGGAACAGGGCTCTGTCTGGTCCGTGCTCTTTGTTCAGGGTTTCAACTAAACTCTGTCCTGCAGTTTCATTCATGTCCAGGATGGCCACCTATATGTGCAGGACAACACATTAAGCATTTTGTTTTTGGTCACATCCTGCAGTGAAATGTTATGATTTACCCCCATGAAGGGTTTTAGCCACAGACACTAAAAGAGGTCAGGAACCTGTTCCTTTTCCATCCCTCCTCAGTGAGGATGAAAATTTCATCAGATAGAGTCTTCCTTGGTCCATTCTTGCAAATACAACCCAAAAAATAAGTTAAATTTAATTGCTTAGAGTTTAAAAAGCATAAGTGTTACCATTTTTAGTGAAAGAGCTATAATATATGCTATTAAATGGATAGCAAGTTTCCCCTCCAACATCCACCTTCCAACACTACAAATACAGTAATTTGGTGGGCAACCAACTTCAGACCAGGGGGACAAACTGAAGACAGCTTAATAAAAGGATGCAGTTCAAATCAAACTTATTCATGCCGACTTAACCTGTATCCGCTTTCTAACTCCAAATAGGCCATGCAGTAGTCTACTTAGAGTATTTGATTTTACTCACCTATGACAAGTAAAACTAACAAACTTATCTACTCTCGCAGTTACATGCTCATATTCATCACCACAAATTTACTCATTTATTGCAGGAAAAAAAAAAGTATTCAACCTCAGCACTTCAAAATGTGAAGCACAAGAATATCTGATCTCAAACACTACCTTGGCACCATTTTGCAGAAGAAGTTCAGCTATTGATCTTCCTATTCCCATCGCAGCTCCGGTCACTACTGCAGTTTTACCATTGAGAGCCATTTCAGCTGTTTCACAAGAAAAGCCCCAGAGTAGATTTGCAAGGAAATGAGAAAATGTTAAGCGGAGAGAATTTATGTGTTTTTATATGTTGCTGGTCATCAGGAAGCCATACAATTTCCAGCTGGTTCGAATACAGGGAGAGGCAATCAGAGTAAGTGAGTGCACCTGTAGGAGGTGTGGCTCTGCTGACTGAAACTTGGCCCAACTCAATAAAGCATCATTTGTGTCTGACCCATACTCCGGAACAGTAGGAGGCGGTAATGCTCCTTTACGTTGGTTGCCAACCGCTGTTAAACACAAAGAAGAAGAAAACAAACAAACAAACAAACATCATTTGCCCTCATTTATTTGATTTGTTTGTTTACTGAAGTGGAAACAGTCTAACTTAGTACGATGTCTTTGATACAGGCAACACAAATAAGTTAAATATTTTGGGCTAAATCCGTCACGATAAGTCACTCTTCAGTTTGACCAATGAAATACTTTGGAAATGTTTGAAATCTATTTTGACCTGACGGTCATAAATCTCTTAATCCCCACAGCCATTAGTGGAGCTGCATGTGGCCAGCAGATGGAGGTATTGAGCTGTGCAACTTTGTTGCCAGTGTCTCTGATCTACTGTCAGAAAAGTGAAAGAGAATGTCAAAAACACCTGATTTTCAGCTTTTTTCTGCTTTTACCTAATGGTTTGTTTGTTTGTTTGTTTGTTTGTTTGTTTGTTTGTTTGTTTGTTTGTTTTTAAATTCAAGGAGAGTAGCCCAATGTAAAGTTGTTGTTGTTTTAAATCACCTTGTAAGTGTTTTTTTCTGAGGCCTTCAAGTGGCAAATCCAATTAGCCACATGCATTTATGAGGATTGCATTCAAATAAACAGCCTAAAGTTTCTTTTAGGAAGGAGTTTGAGCAGCAGTGCTATCAGCTGGTCCAGATAGCTGAGCCCACTCGACCGATATGACACTCCACTGACTGGCTCAAATACTCCATATGCTGACTTTAATATTTAAGCATTAATGAAGCATTTAATAAAAGAAATGCTGATGAGTCAAACAGATCCATTAACAGAGGTTCCAGCACAACTAAAGCCCGGTTATCCCAAAGTTAGCTTCTAGCAGGTCATAGGCTGAAAGCCTGAGACTCTTTGTGGGGCCTGAGAAAGCATGAAGTTAAATTCAATCCCAAATCTGATACTAAGTCAGTGCAGTGAAGCAAGAGCAGCACCACTCTGAGCTAACACTGATGTTAAAGCTCCTTAATATGAACAAGTGTGGAACAAACTGCACGGGAAAGCATCTGGCATGCAGTCTGTAGGGGTCTGGAAAAACATTCCACTACAAACAGAACTTATTATGAGGAGTCACAATGAGTCACTGATTAGATTTTTAGGCGTAATGGTCAATGAAGCAGGATGCTTTCTTGCTAATTTAGCTGCTTTTTATTGCATTTACTGCTGCTCTGCTGCTCTGCAGGAGACACAGGAGTGGTTATTGTCATCAAAGGTCAAGAAGCTGTCTGATTAGTTTTATTCAGTGCCAGGCAGAGAAAGCAGGTTTAAGCACGCATGATAGTATGCATATACAGTGTATTAGTCATACTTATAAATACTGAGCCAGATACTGAGCTGTGTGCGTGTGTGTGTGTGCGCGCACGTGCTCAGGACACATATTGCTTAAAGGGTTTTGAGCATAAACGTACACGGCAAGACTGTGCAAGTTGATTATAACTGTAGAACTCATTGTGTGGGCTTCTGGCAAAATATTTCTGTCACAACCGCTGCAAATGTACAGAAAGTATTGCAACAGAAGCGGCGCATTGCTCATACTTGATGCAGATAACGATGATGATGCTTAGCGCTTGAAATATTTTCTCTTTTTCGTTCAGTCCATTAAGCAGGAAGGTCAGTAGCCGATACAGTTTTATGAACTGCATCACTTTTGTTTTTGCAGCTCCAGCAACACACATAATTGCTGTTAGGGCAGGGTGGGAACCTCAAGTATTAATGCGATGTGACTCAACAGCCGTCCTGAACTGAACAGCAGCTCAAAGAAAGCAGTTTTTACAGCGCGGATACTCTGCATCCTTGTGTCAGTGAGGTATGTGCTTTTTTAGGAATTTAATTGAACTAGTGATGTCATTAATGACCCCATTATATAAGAATACTTTTGTCACGGCTCTGTTTCATATATCTATGATAGATATTCTAAAATGTTCTAATGAAATGCTTCTGGTTTTCAATCATTTTATGCAAAAAGGAGTTTTTAAAAGAAACCATGTAGAAAGATCAAGCCTGGAATTGGAAACAGCTGGAATACCAGCATCACTCTCCACACTGAAGTAGATCTCACATCACTGATGAAGAAGTCCCTGCTCAACTGGCACCATCAAGCTCGACTGGAATTTGCAGCTGCCCACGTAGACGAGCCAAATGTGGAGTAAAGGTGAGGCTTTCAAAACTTGTAAAACTATGCCAACTGTCAAGGGTCATGCTGGTAGCTGAGGCACTCTGTTAAAGGTAAAGCAATTAAAATAATTTCTCTTTTTTTATTGAATTTCTTCGCCCTACTGAGGCGCATCTGTTGATATGCATCAGAGCCAGCACCTCATTTTTTGTCTTTTTATTAATGGTGGTGGCAGCGTCATGCTCTGGGTCTATTTTGCTGCCAGTTGTTCTGGTACACTATACAAAGTGGGTGGTATTGTGACGAAGGAGAACTACCTCCAAATTCTTCAACGTCACCTCAGATGAACAGCTAGATGGTTGAAGCTTGAACACATCTGGGTGCTCCAACAGGACGATGGTCCCAAACGCACATCAAAACTGGATTTGAACAGATAAAGAAGGCTAACATCAAGATTCTGGAATGAAAATTCTTTAATATACTTAAAAGTCGAATCTGTGCCAGGAAGCCAAGACTTTTTAAATTAACTCTGATAATCTACCAATAAAAGTGGTCAAATATCCAGCCAGAATTATGCCAGCAGCGTGTTGATGGCCACTAAAAGCATCTGGTCAAGAAGCTATTCAGCCAAGGAACATTGGTGGTATTTATCCTCTAGGGGACATTTAACAATATATTAGTGGGAGTGTATGTACAGATTTCTGTATATATACTTTTTAACCTGTGTGGATGAGGAAAACACACAAAATAAATTCAAACTTGTGCACCCAGTTCTTGTTTTTTAAAGTAATTAAAACTGTAAACTAATTCCACGCTGGAAATCATTAAAAGATCAAAATTACCATGACATTCATGCCCATGATAAATATATAAATTTATGACACAGCTGTACATCATAATGCAGCATGTCTCATTCTGGTGTGGAGAGGTTTGCAGAGCTCTGGTCCTGACCTGCCACTAGGTGGAGCAGAGAGTTGATAGCAGCGGTGGCCTCATGGTGATTGATTGCCTGTTTCAGTGAAGTCATTTCGTCAGTTTTTTGTAACCATAAACACATGGAAGATATCAGTTGCTTCGACATTCAGACTCCTAACTTCACAGAAATTATAAAACATGAGTTTTATACTTATCCAGTGCTTTAAAGATTACTTTTTCTCCTTCTATTTCTTTTTTTGATAGGGTCTGCTTTATTGGCTGAACTGTAAGAAACAACAATCATGAGACCAGCACCTGACGTAAACATCAAACTTTAAGACTGACGGGGCATATTTTGCTAAAATTGCTCCACTTTTGTATTTTCAATATTACATTCCTGCCTTTCGTCAGACCCCAGACACACACATTGTTTGTGATATTCATTCTTGTAGCAGGAATCATTATGTTTTGGGGGTTGTCTATAGATCTGTCCCATTCATAAACGTCATTGGACTGAATTTAGCACAGATGTTCACTAAGACTGAAAGGAGATCTAACTCAACTTTACAGGTAAACATGAAATAGCATGAAATTAAGTGATGACATTAAATATATCTAAGAGGGTTAAAGTTCATCACCACTGTAGATTCATGATGTTTGAAAAAAAAACTGCAATAATTCTGCTTATTATTTAGCACCATACTTAGAGTTTGCGATCATACTTTGGTGGGATGCTGAAATAGTGACACTAATCTTTAATGCCCGCGTATTAAATTCCTCCTAAGCCTCCACCATATTATGAGTCAGGACAGTAATGGATGTAAACTGCAACTTCACTGCTGGAGGCATGCAACCTCAAGACGATAATTACAGTTTTGTCTCTCTGCTGCAGGGAGCCTTGGCGAGAGGTGTAAGTGTCATATCCTTTATTGCCTGAATCTTTTTTATTTTGTTTTTTAAACTAAATAAATTGAATAATTAAATTAAAAAAAAATTTAAAATTGATTTGACAGTGAAAGTGTTTCTCTTCAGCATCTTCCAATCACTGTCAGCGTAAAGTTAGCAAATCTGGGCTGTGAGTCATATATGGAAATTGTGCTTTATCAGAAGGTGCTCGGCTTGTGTCAAGTTTTAATTAAAATAAATACACTCGACTCTGATAAGAATTCTGCTTGTCTGAACACCTTAATCAAACTTTTCAGTACCCTGCTAGCCCTGACATGAAGTCTGCTTAGACAGTCTCAAAACTATTTTCATCAGCTTGATGTGTCAGACGTGTGAAAGGCCGGGTTATAAAATGCCCGTTAACTGTTACGAAAAATATCCTTTCAGCTCTGCGCATTCATAAACTGGGTCCACAAAGGGCCCCCGAGCTCGTCTTGCTTACAGGGCAAATCCACCATTTAACGGCTTTCAGCTGTGATTTGCTGACCAGCTGCTGACTTGTGTTTTCATCCCAGTGGCCCATTGCCATTTCACTGGTGATTACACTGCTAAAGAGCTCCACCGAGCTGGACAATGCCAGAGAGCTTTACATGTCACCAGTGTCATCGGCCGCAAAGAATAGGCAGCCGCCAATGAACAAAATTTGAGCCTGTTTACAGTGTGAGGCCGTGATGGGGGAGGAGCAGGGCTGCCGGTGTGTGTCTGTGTCTGTATGTCGGTGTCTACAGGAGACTGAGTGCAAATGCGCAGAGATTATGTGGTATGAAGGTGTGTGGTGGTTGCTGGAACTTAATAGAGCGGGGTTTTGTTGGTTTGCCAACAAAGATAGTGGATCACACCTCACTCCTCGGTCATTCACACGTGTTTACGTGACCCTAAAAATGAGAGGCAGCTTCATTCAATTGCACAATGACCTAAAAGTCAATGAGTCAAGAAGTAGCTCCACAACAGACCTTGTGATGGTTTGTTGACAAACTCCCATTCTGCTGTTTGTCACACACACACTTTTTGCATTCATGCCTTTCAGCACACACAGAAATCGATCAGTGTTTAATGACAGAATAAAAGCTTTAAGTTTAAGTTATTAGAAGTTTTAGTTTCAGAGTCAGCGTACCCTGACGACAGAGTGATCACATCTGCTGTAAAGGAAGTCGTCACATGTCATCAGTCATTGTGTCAAGGTTTCAAGCGTTTTTGCCCTGTCGGCCTTTTGATAGACTATCAACCTGCCCACAGTGTACCCCGGCTCTTGGCCAAAGTCCGATGGGAGAGCTTCAGGTCCTCCTTTCTCATTATTTGGAGCATTGTAGCCACAGCTGCCCTGGGGCGCACTGACAGAGGTGAGGCTGCCGGACACTGGAGCCACCGGGCCCTCTGACCACCACCAGTAGTGCTCCTAACTGAAGGCAACAGGTGAAGTATCTTGCCCAAAGACACAACAACCGAGACTGTCCGAGCCGGGGCTCGAACCTTCCGATTACAAGACGAACTGCCAACTCTTGAGCCACGATCGCCCCATTATTGTGACATGTATGGTTTGATCCCGGAGACGGAAAAACTTGAGAATGAAAGCAACATAATGAAAAGGAACTGGACCTGTGATCAGGTTATATTATGCACAGCATGTTAGAGATTTAACCATGTTGGATGTTTCAGACAGATGCCAGTACCAATGTCTCAGAGAAAAACACCTCCAG
Source organism: Haplochromis burtoni (assembly GCF_018398535.1). Taxonomy (NCBI): domain Eukaryota; kingdom Metazoa; phylum Chordata; class Actinopteri; order Cichliformes; family Cichlidae; genus Haplochromis; species Haplochromis burtoni. Next base: position 1,694,027 of record NW_024582427.1, on the reverse strand, counting down.
TATTCATATATCTGCTCGATATTTCTCATGATGTTTTAGAACAACATGTTAAGAGTTACATTGCAAAAGGAAAAATATGGCTTCATTGTATGTTATCGTCCGGGATATATTTCACAAACTACTTAGAAACTTGCAAACCGTGCATTCAGATCCACTTCACCACGAAAACAATGCCAAATTTATAAACGATAAGCCTAAAAACCTTTTTTGCATTTTTTTCTGCATTTTGTTATGTTAAATTTTTTAAAAAAAACAATGTTTCTTTACTGATGCTAATCAGAGAACTACTGTATGTGTCAACATCAGTATATCTGTGATAGATCACTGCTAATGCTAATAGCATCCATTATAACGTGAATATAGCCATCAGATTCTAAAAGTTTGTAAAAGCTGAACTTTATATCATCAAACATATAATAAAAGCCAGAATTTAAAATTATAACTACACATGGACCAATGATAAATACACTCTCCAGCCACTTTGTCAGGTTTTCAACTACTCATTAGCGCAAATATGTAGTCAGCCAATCACATGGAAGCAACTCAATGCATTTGAAGCATGCAGTCATGAGCAAGAGACCCTGCTGACGCTCAAACAGCATCAGAATAAGGAAGAAAGGTGATTACAGTGACTTAATGATCTTATGTATCTTGATTTCTGCTGCAAAAATTCAGATGGTAGGATCAGTATTTGACACAAACAACATGAAAGAATGGATCCATCCTGCCTTGTATCAGCAGTTCAGGCTCATGGTGGTGTGATGGCATGGGGAATATTTTGGTAAACTTGGGGCCCTTAGAACCAACTAAAAATTGTTTAAATGTCACAGCTTACTTGAGAACTGTTGCTGACCGTGTCTGTGTCTTCTGATAATCCACCTCGAGTCATCAAAAGCCTCAGATCATCACAATGGTGTCTTGAACATCCAGAGTTACCAGATCTCAATCCAAAAGAGCACTTTTTAAAACAAGAGTTGCTCTTTTGGAATGGGAGATGAATGTGCAGAAATTTGTAGCAACTGTGTGATCTCTGACAAATTAATCTGTACCACAAAGAACTGAAACAGTTTTGGAGGCAAAAAGAGGGACCAATCCAGTACAAGCATGGTGTACCTAAAAAAGTGCCCAATGAGGGTATGTGACATATTTGCCTATAATACCAACAGAAATTCCTGCTTTCAGCTTAATGTACATGAACTGTAGCAGCAAAACACATTCCCAAAATGCAAAAGAGCACACATCGAAATAGGATTTCCAGAGGTTGAGAGTTCGGTCGAGGACAGGTCAGAGTCAAATTTCACCTCCACACATTTGTTGATCACTGGCTCTCAGGATAACATCAGGGTTTCTGTGCAGATGAGAAAACAGGTGAGTTGTAGGTGTGGAGCAAAACAGAGTCACTTTTCACTAACATGGTAATCCAACACTCAGGCAACAACCGAACGACTTCTGTCTTAAGTAGTAGCAGGATGTGCAGGAACAAAGAGCGAGAGAGGACAGGAGGACTGATGCTGCGGTGACTGATGCTGCGGTGACAGCATCAGTCACACACATTTTTACCACATTTTGTGTATTTTGTGTATGTCTACTCAGCTGTGTGTTGTGTTGTTGTCATGAATTGAGTAGCCCTTCAGAGACAAAAGAGAGGAGGAGAGAAAGAGATTAGGAAGTATCATCAACATAGGTCTGATGCTGATGTGTCATGTGCTATTTTCAATCAAAACCACAAAAGCATCAGCACTGCACTGTTAAAACCTGACACCAGAAAGTGAGATTAATGATGTCAGTGTAATAATAAAATGACTGCAAAGACAATCATTTACAATTACACAGTGATTAGATATTACAGTTTCAAGTGTCGCATTGTTTACACCAGAGTCGCACAACAAAAGATAAAGAGATGCCTGGGGTGAAATTATTTCTCAGAGGCCAATGATCCTAGGGAGATGGTTCAAAGAATTGGGGATCTTTCCTCATACTCCCTTTCTTTTCAATTATCACTGCCTCCCTCGTTTCATTTATAGATTCATAATATAAACTCTCTATTTTAATGTCTCAGGAAGGTCTTAGATGACCTTAGGTAAGCTACTTCCTGTTTGTTTTAGATGCTGATTTCATCCAAGTTTGCTGCACAACATTCATTAGGTCTCGTGCTTTATGGGATAAATTGGAAAAGTGTCCACCAAGTGTTATAATTGTGATGGTAAACAAAGCGCCCCAGTGCCCCACATTAAAACCTTTGGTCATCAATTTTTATTGCTTTTCATTTGTGGAATAAGCAACATTACAGGCTGCATCCAGCTGTGCAGATGCATTTATGTCATTCAGACACTGTTGTGTTTTTTGAATGCTGTGACATGCGATGTGAGAAAGCCACTGGAATTGCACATTATTTGGCTCATATATTAAAAGTGAAATTATGTATAATGCTGTCGGAGTTCACTTTTCATTTTTGCTAAATATTATCACTTTTGTTGATATCTAAATGACCTCTCCTCACCTCATTCCTCGTCTCCTAAACTGAAGTCAGGGCTGTGACACACACAAACTTGCACAAAACATGCTTATTTATTTTCAGTATTGTTACAATTACTTATTGACAGCAGATTAGACATGTGGCATCTCTTCTGCGCAAAGCTGACAACAAACTGGCTAAACATCAACACAGCTGGTTATCAGCTAACATTGTGCTAATGTTAGACCTGAGTGTCCCAAAAATCACATTTTCCCTCTGATGAACAGTTTGATTACATTCTCACATTGTATTAGGGTTTATTCCCTCTCATATAAATCAATTCAATTTATTTACACAGCGCCAAATCACAACAACAGTCGTCTCAAGGCGCTTTATATTCTAAGGTAGACCGTACAATAATACATACAGATAAAAACCCAACATTCATGTGACCCCCTATAAGTAAGCACTTTTGAGAAAGTGGGAAGGAAAAACTCCCTTTTAACAGGAAGAAACCTCCAGCAGAACCAGGCTCAGGGCAAACAGTTGGGGTGAGAGGAAGAAGACAAAAGACACGAGAGAGTCCAAAAATGTTAAATCCACTTCAAAGATAGCTGAGGTAAAGAGTGGCCTGACAGCCCACACTCACTACAGAAGAACGGTGGCCACCTTACCCAGGATTCTGCACTTTAATTGGAAGGGTTAAGAAGACAGAATCCAATCGACTGCAACCTGCAATCTAGTGACATCTAGTGGTGAAATTTTTGCACACTGTACCTTTAATGTTCCTTATTTAAAAAATGTATTGCTGGAAACATTCATATTCAACTCTATGAATAAAGAAAGTATTTTATTAATTAACATACCTGAACACACTTTTTAAACACAATGTGTTCTGGAAGGACTAAAGCAGGACGACTGACTTTTATGACAGTTATATGATTATAATGTGGATAACAGCTAGAGAAAAGCAGCTGGTCCAGTTTTGTTCACCATGCCCTCATTTACATGGGAGATTTCGGTCTATATAAGCTGGTGTCTGAGGTTTCACAGTTTTGGTATCACAAATTGGTACTGGTGTAACAGCTACTAATTAATACTCTTCCACTAAGCATTTATTTTTATTTTTAACTTTAAAGCATTCCCTGTGGTGAAGCACTGACTGAAAAAAACACAACAATGTTGGCAGCGTAGATGAAAATTCATCCCTAATAGAGGATTTGGGAGATAGTCTAATGTTCAAAATGAACGTGTAGTTGGTTTCTTTGCAGTGAGGTCACTTTGCTACTGGGTCGGTTTAAAAATAGCATACTATTTATGGCTATATGAATGCTGCAGAAATGGTGGTGCTAGCTTTAAAGAGACCTGTCAGTTTTTATTGATCTCAGTAGTCAGGACCACCCGCTTTAAGGAAGCTGGAGAATGTGCGTGCAGGAATGTGATGGGTGTGAATTCATTCATATGGTTGGTGTAATTTAAATCAAACCAAACTTTTTTTTCTCATTACTTTCTCTTGTCACAGAACTGTTATCTCTTGCACACACCCGTCATTCAAATATAGCAACTGATGCTACGCCCTTCATAATAATGCAGCCATTAGTAGGCTAAGAGGAAGTCTGTGCATGCCATGATCAGTGCTGGCTGACAGCATAGTTCTGGCTTTACTCAGAAAACACTCCAGGAATCCTGTTGGTTGAGTACAACAACTACAGCTCCTGGGCTGATGTGTCAAATTTTTTTATAAATGCTTTGTAACACATAACATATGTTTTATTTTTAAACACTTTGTGAAGCTGGTGAAGTTAGTGTTTTAGTAGAGCTGGTGATTGCAATATTTATTTGGAAAGCGTTTTTCCATGAATCAAGAATCAGCTAACTCAGATTTAGTTTTGCTGTTTTTTAAACCCTTCATTTATTTTTTGTTTTGCGATTTGTTGGTTGTTTTTTTAGTTTTTTTGTTTTTTGATAGATTTTGCAATATAACAAATATACTGTTCATCTGCTGTAAATATTTTTTGGGCCTACCATCTTTTATTTTTTCCTCCACTTTTCCAATTTCCTCAATTTTTTAAGGACACTGTGCACACCATACCCAGATATGTGAACTTTTGAGCTAAGAGCTCTTTGAGAATCAACTTGTTGCTTAAAAAAATACTATTTTATGCTTGCCAAACTGTGGCGTTGTTCATTATGTTTTTGTGGCAAGCTGCTGGTAACAAAGTTTCTAAAGATACAATGTAAAAATGTTTCTTTGTTAAGTTGCCTGTTGTGCAGACACAACACTGGTTTTCCTTGAGTTAGGTGCCTTTTTTGTGCTCGAATGATTCATAGGTCAGTCTTTAGTGGCTTAAGACAAAAACATTCATCTGAAAATAGTCAGGTGTAAGGAGTGGGCTGAAAATAAGTGAAAAAACAGCAAATGTCCAAAGAAAAACTGACCTTCAGAAAGCCTGTAGAACTATTGCTCAAAAGATTACAAGAAAGTCTTGCTCCTTAAAAGCAGAATATAACGACATGAGTTGTGGCTCGAGAATTCTTTACAGTATTGTACTTTTATATGTTTATTTTACAGTGTACAGAATTTATAATTTAAATGGTATTTTGCACTGTATCACTTTTATATTATATGTATCATATTAAGTTAGTTTTTTGCTACTTCACCGCACCAGGGAGTACATTTGAAAAGGAAATATTGTATTATTCAGTCCTGTACATTTCACATTTTAGCTGCAAGAAATACGAATAGATACGATATTTACGTCCATTAACTTATGTATTATGCAATGTTCTAGTTCTTTTGGAGTTCTTCCTGTTAAAAAGGAGTTTTCCCTTTCCATTGCTGCTCGTAGGGGGTCGTTGGGGGTTTTCAGTGGTTTAGCAGGGCTTTTACCTTACAATATAAAGTTCTCTGAAGCAACAACTGTTATGATTCAGTACTAAATAAATAAAATTGTATTCACTTGAAATGTTTTAGAGTAAATCAACTTTAATTATGTCCTATTGTGGAAACCGGGGTTGATCCAGGTTTTGTATATTTCTACAGTCCAAAAACACTCTAAAAGTACTTCCAGGCCCTACATGACTGCTTTTTGTACTTATATGTTATATTAGTATATTCATATACTGTATACTGCACAGATAATGTTTTACTATAGAGTTTGAATGCGATATTTTTATGTTGCTATTTTATATCTCAGAGCCTCTGACTCTAATCTAATGTTGGAGCATTCAGTAAACTGAATATTTGCCTGAGGGACAGCTTGCTAATGCACAGCCACTTTTCCCCTCTGCGTTCAACACAAGTCATCATTTTCTTTCTCCAAACGCACAGGCGCGTCCCCTCTTTCCCATACTCTCGCTTTTACACACGCCGAGTATCAAGTAGCACATTATATAATCAACCAGACCAGCTAAAAAAGGGTCTGTAATGCTGAGCCACGCGTAATGTCGCTAAAGACACAACACAAACACACGCAGAACAACGGACGCATAGTCAACTGGGACATCTGTGTGTTTCGGTAAAAGTAGAAAACTTCATAGGAAGAGCTTGTTTTTGGGGGGGAAATCAGGAGGGAGCACACACGTGGAGCTCCGGTATGCACACGTGTGTGTATAGTGTGTGAACTCTGAGAAGGGGGTTTGCATGCCCACCTTTTTTTCTCCTTTTCTTTCTTTTCCTTTCTTTAAAATTAAAAAAAGAGAGAAAACAATCTATACAAGCATATAAAAGGACAAATTCCACGTGGTACCCACGAACATGTATTTGTAAACTACTTGTTACAATAATAAGCTTGTGTTTTGGTCAGCAAGTCAATGAGGTAAAGGTGATGAAACGGTGACACGTCCAAAGAGCGAGCCAGACGTCATCAAAAGATCCGTGGTGCGTTTACGTCTATCGGAAAAATCTGACATGGATGTAGACGAGGGTATAAGAAATGATAGATGGTGATAATGGTTATAATTGCATAAGTTTCCTCCAGGATCAGGGGGTGGGCACTTCATATTTCCGAGATACCACATGAGAAACTGCGGAAGGCCCCACAAGTTTATTTAATCTCTTTATAAGGTCATTAGTCCAGCCCTGCACAACAGTCCCTGGTTGGCATGTGGCCTCTTGGGAAAATTAATTGCTCACCTTTACAGGTGCTTGGATTTCCTCCTAAAGTTCAAAGACATCTCATCCAACATTGTTGTCGTTTACTAATAAAATTGTATAAAATCAATAACAGTAGCCTAATATAAACAGACTTTTTGGTCATCTCAAAAAGAGCTGACTGCATGTTTGTAACACATTTCACACTGATAGTATTTTCTGTGGGACAGGCACTGCTATTTTAAGTTATTTTATTTTGCCTTCACGCTTCCTTTACTTAGTTAAATACAGCTTAAACATTACAGGTGTTTAACTAGCTTTTTTAGGTAGCATGTGATTGAGGGTCATAAGTCATGATGGGAAACCTTTTTGGAGCATTTGATTGGTCATTCCTATATTGTAACTTCATGCATGATGGGCTTACATGCTGAGTCACACCCCAACAGCAAAATTTGAGACAGCTGGGTTAAATCAATTGTTATGTGAAAGTCATTAATATATATAAATGATGTGTTTCACTTTTATTCCAGTTTCATTGTGGAAAAAAATGCATTAAAATGATGAATTCTTTTTTCATTTATAAAAATGTCTTTGTCTTTGGTGTGAGTCCTTGGTTTCAACAGCTAACTTCGTCCAAAACACACAGCGTGACTCAGTGATACATTTCGTTACTGATCGCACTTGAATGCGCCCGACAAAGAGCCACTTTACGACTTCCCAAATTGGAAATTAAGAGGTTTTATGACGAGGAAGCGCATGAAAGCAGCACGTCGACCTGACCCAAAAGCGCGCTCCCTGCGTTTTACGTGTCTCCTCCCCCTCCACACTGTACGTGCGCGCACCTTTCTATCGCGTGGTGGGGATCATCCATGTTGCTACTAGTGGTGGAGATAAGGTTGTAATCCTGAGAGGCCCCGGAGACGTTTCTTGGGTTTTTGTATATGCTCTAACTCGGCGCTGACTGCTCCGCGTCGTGGACTGAAGCTCTTTTTGTCTCGGAGCGACACAGAGGCGGTAGACTCTGCGGAAAAACTTCACGTTTCCCTGAAATTGAAGGCGAATTCGGGCCGGGGGGGAGGACTGGTAATCCTGAGGGGGGAAGAAAGACGGTGGTGGGAAATGGCCACTCAGGTGGAGGCTCTCCTACCCGGCAACCCGCTTGCTCAAGCGAAGGAGCACGGTAAAGTGATCCGCAGTGAGCCTAAGGAGGAGGCGAGCGGCCGGGGCGACGGGGCCAAGCGGCAGACGGGTGTCGCCGATCAGGGGAGCGGCGGAGGCGGCAGCAGCAGTCCAGGACAGGGAGGGACCACCGGCTCGGAGGAGCAGACCTCCAAGCGGGCGACAGAGGAGAGCAAAGGCGGCTGTGACAGCGAAGACAAGCTAAGCGAGGAGGGAGTTAAAGGCGGCGGTGGCAACAAAAAGGACTTTACTGAAGCTCCCCCGCCCAAGGTGAACCCGTGGACGAGGAAAATGAATGCTGTGACCGTGGTCAGCGTGAATGGACAAGCACACCACGGTCTGTACCCTCCCTACGTGTTGATTTACTGGCTGTCAGTGTTGTGTTTAGTGTCTGCCTGCACAGGTGTGGTCGTCCTGCTTGCACAGGGGGAGTCATGGGGGTGATTTATTGAACCAAAAAGAAAGGAAAAAAAGAGAGGCAACAGAATTGATGAACAAGCTCTAACTGTGGTATTTTGCAGGCTGGTTATATTTGGAGTTAAAGCCCTCCCTCCACCACCACCTCCTCATAGTGAAGGCTATTCTTGGGGGAACATGGGTGGCTGATTGCACAAGTGAGCACACCCTTCCCAAAAAAAAGTAAAGGTGCTCCAAAGTGCATGCAGCTTTTCTGAAATTTAAAGGTGCAGTTCAGGGATCCGGTACCCCAAATAGCCCTTGACTTGCGTGGACGTTTTATGGGCACTGTGTGTTGTGGTGCAAAGGTTGTGAAGTTGCTCACTGGTGTGTCATCAGGTCGTGCATTTTCTTTTACTTGAGAGTTTTGGTGTCTCTTTCTTGGGACTTTTTAGGAGAAGGAGCGTATTAATTTTTTAGCAATGTCATCGTGCATGCTTGCTTGCATAGACTTTAAACTTTCAAGTTAGGAGGAGAAGAAAGAAGCTCCCCTGTCTTGATGATCTCCCTCCCCCTTCTTCTGCTGACACCCACCCTTGCATACAGCCACATCTCTGCTCTGCTGACACACACCAAGCTTGCCAAATATTTAAACCAGTATTTACTACTGTTTGCTTTTGGGACCGGTTTCGACACAGCATCAACCGCATCAGTCGATCGAGACATCCGCCATGTCTCTCGCATTGCATCAATTAGCATTAAAGGCACGAGTATGCTCGGTTGTGTAGTAGCTTAGCCGGCTAACAATAGCACACTGACTCTTTTTGGCCTAGTCCTTCGCCGGGCCCTTCTCATTCAGATGTTAGCCTAGCTCCCATGTGGCTAATACTCGCTTCCGATCAGCCCGTGTAAAGTACGTCAGCCTCTCAGTCGTTTAGAGAGCCCTCCTCGGTGCTGAAATTCTTGTCAAACCTGAAACATTTGGTGGTTTAAGCTCTAAAAACGAGCATGTTTGTTGTGAGACGTCACGTGTTCACTCCACGTGTTCCCCTAGAGAAAGGCATGAGAGCTGTTAGCTAGCTAGCTGGCTGCTTGGGCGACTTCGCTGCATTAGAGGGCAGATGTCGCATGTGGCGGTCTTGCCTGAGGCGGTCCGGGGGTTTTCGTGGTAAAGAAGCCGGTTGTCACGTCGTGCATGTGTTGTCAGAGCAAAACCCGGTACCTAGTCTGCTCCTCCACCCTGCTAGGTGTCGTTAGCTTGGAAGCTAGCAGGCAGATTTCATCGTGGATTTTATCTTATCGATCAGTGATCTAGAAAACGGATTACTATTATATTTTTGTCTGTAACAATTCACACGAAGTTGCCCCAGAATCCACACCACTTGTCGATAATCTATCAGGTGGAGTGATAATTGGTGATGCACATGTAGGGGACAGTTCCCTGTCCTGTTAAAGCAACGTGGTTTTCATGTCTCACAGCCATGCGTGATTTCCTGCACGCCGGCTGTGTTGCAGCCGCTCAGTCAGGTCCGAGTCTTTGTTTGCACAAGAGCTGAAAGCGTGTGTAACTCATGCAGACTTCAGCCTGTACTCAGGGTGGATTGGATTGCTTCTTGCTCCTAAATCTGTCACATCAGCACATGAAGAGCCAGTTTGTAGCTTGCCAGGCAGCATTGCCCCCCTCCACCCCTTCTTTATCCTGATTGAAACCGGTTTGCTGGTTGACTTTTTGAGGCAGTGGCTCTAAAGCTTTTTGTTTTCTTGTTTACTTATGATTCAAGGCCACTACCAGTGTTGCTGGGAAGTTCTAGTCACAGGTTTTTGTCTCCATGACTTATGAGCAGTTCCCTGAAAATAGATTTCAGTTTTTGGGTATGTAGGTAAACCATGGTTTTGGGTTGGGTAGTGATATAGAAATATGTCTACCATGAAGAATTTTTAATTCTTCTGTTTTTTGTCATTCCAACACGTTCATTCGCAGGAAGTGAAACTAAGTTTTGCACACAGGTCCCAGGTAAAAGCCAAGAAGAATGAGAACACATAAGGAATATGTACAAAAACAAACTTTTTTTGTGAGAAAGTTTAGCATAAAATATGTCAACATACAAGTGTTTGCTTTTGCAAAATAGTTTTAATAACACACATATATGATGTTTACGACTCAGATGTTTCACAAGGACTGAATTTGGTCCAAATAAGCTATTTTATATTAATTGAAGAAATGATAAAATAAGTCTTTGTGGTTGTGTGGTTCCAGAACTTTTGGCTCAGTTTGATCCACCACACAGACAAATTCCTGACATAAAACGGTAGAGTTTTGATTTCAAAAACAAAACAGTAGGTCAAGATTTTGCTCCTTAGCTAGTCAGAGTCATTGGTGGGAATAATCCTACTCTTAAGTGGAGTTCTGTAAGTGGGATATTTTAAATAGCCAGGGGATGCTTGTGGGTGTTTTTTGGCCATCTCTGATGGCTGTTGAACCGATGTTACTTTGCCAAACCCTGGCAAACCTTTATGTTGGTCTGGCTTTGCATCAGTGTCACCTTAAAAAGCTAATAGAAGTAGGCTTATGATTAGTTTCAAGTGATCATTTAGGGAAACTAAGATCCCCTCCGTCATGGAAATTGGTAAGACAGAAGGTGGAAATGGAGTTTAAAACCCTGTAAGCGATCACACTGTAGTTTCTAATCAGCCGTTTGTACTCTGTGTGTCCTTGAACAAGATCCTGGAATTCTGTTATGGATAAAGCTAGAACCTGCATGACTGGGAATGGTTATCCACATGTCACAGTGGGAGTATGTTGCTATATGTTAAAAGCGGATTTCGACAAGATATATAAATTTTTTTCCCCCATGGTTCAGACTGATTTGGTTTCATATTAATGTCAAGTTTACCTGGAGTTTTCTAACCACACCTAATGTGTGCAAAGTAGCATAACATAAATCCTGTTACATATACAGTCATAATTACCGTTACCATCCACCATTTAAAAGAAAGATCATCAGCTGACTCATTATGAACATTTAACAGGAGTGAGAGATAAAATGTTTGACCCAGTAAGGACCTGGATGGGTAGTTGCTCCATGTCATCGTACAGAGTTCAGAGAGGACATTCTTATCAGACCTTTGAATTTGCTGTCCTAGAGAAAATACGAGACGACACTCTGGTTGAAATTTAAAGGCATGTGTAACCTTTCTGTTCAGAGATGATGGATCAAAATTAGTAAAGCGCAGTTTTTATTTGTTAGCTTCAGTGTAAGACTGTTAATATTTGTAGTAAACATGAGTGGGGCTGTTCTCCAGGGAGTGTGGCTTCATGTTTACTCCCCAAACCACCACTGGCGCTCAAGCACACCACACCAGTTTCCCCCAGGCTGGCGTGTAAAGAGTAATGACCACAGGCTTAAAGGTGCACTGTGGAGTTACCATGAGCACACAAATTATGTTTACATCCGGTGTTGTGTACCAAAGCACTTTCTTGGGCTCCTTAAGATATGGCAAATGTTTAAAGCATTTCCTTTCTCATCAATCATTTCCAACAATGGCTTGTTGAGTATATTTAAATTGAGACTTCCCAGAAAGTTGATTCTGTTCATTTGGATGTTGCGTTTTCAGTGGGAGAAATGTTTCGGCACTCATCCAAGTGATTTAGTGTGTCCAGATGAACAGAATCAACTTTTTGGGATTTCCTTAATTGCACCCATGCTTTTCAGTGCCTTTGGCATGTCTTTAGGAGAAGTTTGTATGTTTGTTTGTTTGTTTGCTTTTTTGTCCACATGCATGACACAACTGCTCTGTAGACCTACTGGAAGTCAAAACTCCCACAGGGTACACTATATCTTGATCTCCTTCACTTTCTTTGTGGAGCAGGGGGGGACTGTGCCAGTGTTGTGTATGTGTGTGGCATCTGTTATCCACTTGATGGAACACCACCATCCTCAGTTGATTTTTACTGGTAGCGCAAAAATCAGAGCTTCCTGTCTCTTTTTTTTCCTACTAGACAAATAAATGACCAGGTACCAATATTGGTCTTTAATAAATTTAAGCTGCTCATCAAACAAGGATCGTATCCTCATTTGAGTTGGACGTAGTCTGACTCAATTGCCATGGACTTCATGCTGATGGGCTCTTTTCTAGTGACGGGTGACGGGTTGAGCCATTACAAGAAACTCTGTGGCTTAACAAAGACTGCAGTACAAGACGGGGTGGAGTTGTAGTTCATTTGTGGGTGGAGAATCTTCACAGACAGCTGATTATATTTGATTTTTGTCACAAAGTAGTTGGTCGATGCGATATTTTAAACTGTGAAACGATGAAAGCTCCATTTGTAACATGAACACGTTTGCATGTGTACCCCACCACTGCTGCCTGTAGGAAATTTAACAAAACCAGGTGAGAGTGAGGGGTGCGATAACTTTGTGGCTTGCAGTTGTCAACCCTGCCAACCCCATGAGCTGTTTTTGTTTCTACTTCCTGTCCTGTTTACTTTTTTCCACTTCAGCAAAGTACATTAAAAAAAATCCAGTCTACCTTCACTATTACTGAGAGAGGTCTGACCTAGAAGCTGAAGCTGAAGCTGATGACCTTTAGATTTCTTTAACATCTGTAGTATGTTGTTTTGTGTCTTTCTCAGGCAAAGTAGGACAATTAAACAAAAAAAAGTGTTTTCCAGCTAATTTTCAAAGTAGTTTTGGTGATAACAAAAATCAATTAGCTAAAAACAAGGTGATATAGAGAGCTGACCAATGTCCAGTGCATAAAAGACTTGTAATTAGGAGCAAAGTGCAGCCACTTTGGCTAAACCACTCTGTTTCCTGTCCTCCTACAACACCTCACTGCTCTGTTCTGGCTCTGTGGGTGTTGCTTCTGGTACTAATAAAATTAAACAAGTTTAGTTTGCAGTACCAGGGCTGTTTTCTGGAGAGATTTCACTCCAGTTATTTACCATGACTTTAGTGTTTCAACCATCCATCCATTGTTTTCAACGGTCATAATAGCAGCATTCTAAGCAGAGAAGCTCAGACCTGACTTTTAGCCACCTTCTCTTTTAGCTCTTCTTCTTCAGCTCTGTAATCTCTCCAGTGTATACTAGGTCTGCCCTGGGCAGCCGCCTAGCAGGACATATATGAAACTCTTCATCTAGGAGGCATCTTAGCCAGGTACCTGAACCACCGCAACTCACAACTTTCAATATGCAGGAGTTGTTCTATACTGAGCCCTTCCCGAACAGCCAGACACCATTTAGAGGAAATTAATTTCCAGCACTTGTATCCACAGTCTTATTCTTTGGGTCACTACATAATTTTAATGTGATTGGGAATAACAGATTCAAAACATTCAGTATGGATGTTCCTGGTAGTTAGTCTAGTCTAAAAGTCAGAAAATGATAAACTGAGGGCGGACTAATGGCTAAACTTTGGTAATGCAAATATTTCGTGTGTATTTAAGGTTAATGCTGTCTAATAATCAAAGTGTATTAAATGTTGCTTTAATGGGTTGCACTTTGTGTTGTACCTAACATTGCGTCCACTCCCTGAGCTACAATTTGGATGGGTAGCATGGTTATGTTGGTATACTCTTCTATAATTGAGCTTCAAATTTACAACTTCACAGATGGAAGAGAGACACTGTCATCTGTTGGGAATTCAGTGTTGGCTAATGGTGTCGAAACAGTAACAGGGCTGACTCGTTGTGGATCTCCCTAACATTGATATGACTCTTTCTCTCATTTAGAGATCAGGAGTTGGTGTTTTTCTTCACTTGGGAGTTTTGTGTGGGTGTAATGTTGCGTTCCGTTTACCTATTTCCAGTTAAATGTAGTTGTAGTAGGACTGGAGGTGCAGTGCATCTGATGTGTTGTGTGATGAAGTCATGCTAACATGAACACACCAGCTAATCATAGTCTTGAATTGTCCTTAATTACTCAAGTGTTCTTGTGTTTTTGAGAATTGGCACATTTAAAAGTATAACCTGGAGAGTTGTGGTTTAGTGCAGACATTGGTGTACACAGCCACAATTTTTGAGGTGATTTATACATTTTTCAGCTCAAAGCGCCTAAATGATTTAAAGTGTTATTTTCTTTTTGCTGTTGTGGTAATTGTCAGCTGAGGTGTGACCTTAGCTTGGCTGGGGAGTCGGAAACAATCGGCAGATCTACAGAATACATGCAAATATAGATTGAGCTCAGTGCATTAGCATTCCTATAGCATGTACAGAAACCTTTGAGTAGAGGAAGGCAGTTAAACTGTCTTCTCTTTATAATTTGCATCACATGCCTTTAGTTTATTTACTTTCTATTGTCACCACTTTAGATTGTTTATTTTTAGCACACTATTTGTATAAGATTATGTGCTGTTTTTGTTTCTGTAGCATGGTATGGTTTTCATCTCACCTCTCAGTTGTAAATCTGAAGTACTCTGGTAGTTTGTGGATATTCAGAGCTGCTCAGCGCTTTGTAGGGGGTTGCTGTTTTAAAATTAGCATGGACAACTCTGTTTTCTCCTGCATTTGTCCCAGCCCGTAGCTCTCGTTGTCTTTAATGTCACTAGTGAAGAGCCCCCCTCCGACTCCCCTTCTTGTGTCGTCACACACCACGGATCTGTTTGTTGGCGGGTTTTACGAGGTGTCGGGACCCAGCGAAGGTCCCATCCCTGAACGAGTGTTAACAGTTGAATGGGTAAAATGGAACTACAGCTGCAGACCAGGCTGCCACCATGCTTCAGCTGCTGAATGGGTCCTTAATGTGCTAATGGCAGCTCAGCTGACTGGTTGGCTTGTGTAAATGAGACTGTGTTGGAGGTTAGGGGGAAATTTGATAGCTTCTGTGAGCTTCTGTTGAACCTACAGAAGCATCTCAATGCTCTGGTGTTGCTGAGTTTTCCTTTTTTTTTCTCTGAAGATTTCATTACTGTCATAGTCAAATAATGAGTTGACTGGCAAAAATGTTTATATTTGAAATGCATATGGTAACAGTGTCTCTAATTTTAGGAGTTTCTGCTTTTCCCCTCTTTAATGCCACTGCATAATGAGCCATTTTAACGTGTGCTCTTGGGCTACGAGTAGGATGTAATGCACAGTTTTACATTGTTCTGTAGGAAGAAGGAATTACAACCAAAAGTTGAAAATGGAAGTCTCAACATAACCAATCCTGTGTTGTTGTTTTTCTTAATTTTTTTTTAAAAGTGTCAGATAGCAAAACTGAGAACATCATGGCTTGTTCACAAAGTGTAGCATTGCTAAGCTAGGTAGCAGCCTAGTGTCTATTGTACTCACTGTACTGCACTTCTCCCCACACACTACACGCGTGTCACATACAAACTATAGTCCCTCTCTTAGGTTGTCCAGCTCGAGTTACTTTTATCTATCACCGGCTTGTGTCTGGACTCTGTGATAAAGGCACATCCCTCCAAGAAGGTTCGGGTGTGGACAGTTTATATCGAGGACGTGTCCAGTTGGTGGCACGTTGAAATATGACTTGGCTCCTCTGTATTTTATTTTTTATTTTTTATTGGCTTGAAGGGTGGGTGGGTGCCAGTTATATTTCATCTTATTCCTTTGTTATGAAGTGTGTACATTATGGGGGGAAATAATTGTGGTAATGTTCATGCAAACGTTGAATCACTTTTGGCATTTATAGTTCTGTGAAGCCTTGGACGATTAACCATTTCTTTATATTTTGCTAGGAAAATGGAAAATGACTGTAGCCCTGTATTTTTATTAATTTTGTCCCTGTCAGACTGTTTCGTATTTTTATTTATTTGGTAGATTCAGTGTCTGAAGATACTTTAAATTTCCTTGTAACGTTGGTTCATCGACTGACTTAGGTGCCTTTTTTATGTTGCAATTATACATATGCAGTTCCAGTTACATGGGAAGTCTTGCATGTCGGAACTCGGTACGTTCCTGTAGGAAAGTCGATAAAGCAATGGTTCTTCCTTGCTAAGAAGCAACATAATTTTGTTTTGCAGCATATTCATGGATCTTGCTGTGCGTATTGCTTTTTTTTAGCGACTCACAAATGCACAACGGTGGCAGTTTGTTTGTTTATTTAAGATTCATTTTGCTGCTGCCAGCTTGGATTGTTAACCCCGGGTTGGTGGGGCTGCTCCTAAATTCTGAGTGGCAAAATCCAGAAGTTGGGGGGGGCATTCCAGATGAAACTTTTGACTGGAAACTCAGAAATTCCAATTTAATCTGGAACATATCAATAGGGCAGTTTTGTGCAAGACGTTAGGCAGAGGAACTGGACTGAAAAGGCTGATATCTAAAGGAAAAGTATCTGAATACCTTTTAGATAGCATGGAGAAATATTGCTGAAGCGCACGTTTAAAACAATAAGAAAGTCTCACTCCTTGAAAGGGGGGAAAAAAGTAAAATGTGGGGTGTCTCAAGTACTGTACACAGTGTATTGAGATGTAGAAATGGTTGTCAGGCACTCATAAAGTGGCCACAGCTTTTTAAGCAGTTGAAGTTGGTATAATTGTTCAGCCCTTCATCATAGCTGATCATCACCCTTCGGGATACTGTTACAGTTTCGCAGCTTTGGTTTTAGTTCATTTAAAAATTGTTGAAGCTTTAAGTCATGTGTTCTTCACTCTGCCTACTGTTTATCACCCCCACCACCATCTGTCACCACTGTCCTGCCTGTACGTGACTCTGGCGATTGGACAGTTTTCATCTTATTCTTAACTTGAACTCTTTCCACATCTGAGGTGAAGTTGGAGCCCGGGTCGCTTCATTTGATGTGCGTCTCTGTGCTGGCTGCGAATGCAGCACAGAATACTGAGCGAGACATCTCCTAGTCTTTTTACTCCATGTGAGCTTGTGATGTCATCACCCTACAGATCACGTGACTTCAGAGGGAGTCTTCAACTGTGCATGCGCTGCGATTGTACGCGTTTCCTCCATATTTGGTTCTTGCGTGCAGAAAGGCTTCCCCCCCTCAGTGGTTACTCCGCTCTGTTAACAATTCAGACTGCAACAGTGAGTAGAGAAAACTCAAGAGAAAGTGTCACACTCATAACTTGAGATGTTGGCTGTGACCAGTGTTTGGTGATTTTTTTTTTAATTTATTTATTTTTTTTAGGTGATTATTGCTTTATCCAACCAGTGATGGTTGTTTGCTGTCCTCGGTGCCTTTTGGGGGAAATGTGGTGTGTCTCAAACATTTAAACAAGATCTGCCAGGATTTATTTTAATTAAAGAAATCATAATGGGGATTCTATGTTCAACACTTTTTTTCCCCATATATCAAGAATGTGACAGTTATGGGGGAAATTCCAGAAGCCAAATATGGAGTCAAAATAACAAATCTTTTGAATGTACAACCTCAAAATCATGATACAACACATGTGGGAGTGGAGGAAAAACCTGTGTGATTCAGACCACAAAAAAACCCCAGCGTTTGGCTGAGGAATGGGCCCGTTTCCCAACGCTGCGACTGTGTTTGTATAAGACTGCAGAGCCGACGTGGCATAAAGTTTATTTATAGGATTCACCAAGAGAGCCCCCGTGGGATCTTAGGGCAGGTACTGAAGCTGCTGTAGGATTCAGGTGGAGGCCAAACACAAATTCCCATGAGGCATGTGCGTTGTGTGGAGTGGTTGTTTGGTTTGCGAGGATGGGGAGGGGGGAGGCACTCTTGGGGCTGTTGATTGGGAAGGAGGACGAGATGTGGAGGAAGAGCTTTTCAGAAATGTGCAGAAATCTGTTTTGTCAAGTTGGAGCACTTGACTGCAAAATAAGTTTAAGTGTATATTACAGTAAAGCATTAGAATTACAAAATGAACAGATGTGAAGCTCCCACTGGAGAAACTTTAAGAGACAATGGCTGATTTGAACTGTTGGTTGGTAGTGGCTAATGTTAATGGTAGCCTCTGGCAATCCAGCATGCACAGCAGGCTGCAACAACCTTCAGTGAGCACTGTGGGGAATAAACATAGGAGTGGGTGAAATGAGAGAATTGAAAGAAGTAGTTGATGTAGTGCTTGAGAGAAGAGTCACTACATACTAATGTCTTTAGACAAGAGCACGCTGGTCTTGGTGAAGCAGTGAATGGGTTTTTTTTTTTTTCCTCTAGCAGCTGGAGCTTCTCAAACATTCACATTGGTATGTAAATAATCATTTTACATTCTGTGTCTAAAAATAATCTGTTGGTTACAACAGCAATCTTTTAATAGTCCTGAAGAGTTAAATGTCCCTCTGTTTAAACAGATTTGAAGAAATTTACATTTAGCATGTGAGCAAATTACAGTTTGCATGAGAGTGCAAGCATCTCAAACCTTTAGGGGCTATTTCTATATTATTAATGGATGTCATCAGTCTGTGAAGTTGTTATAAGTACTTAGTTGTGAGCTGCTGCTGGAGAAAACGGTTTCGGGAACTACCTGCAGGGAAAGTCCAACTACAACTACATGCTGCCGTCAAACTAATAAAAATTATGTAATGGTGTAAATCCAGTCAGCTGTGACAATTTTATTTTCTCGTGGTGTTGTTTCTTCATTGGTGGATGCTAAGTAGTAAGTTGAGAGAAATTGCAAACGGCATATTTATCACATTTTGCTCTGTCAAAATCTTTCTTCCCCCCCATTTTTGTGTTTAGGCTCTTTACGTGTGTAATGTTAAGACTTTTGTTTAAGTGGTTGTCCCCAGTGCTTTATTCTTGTGTTGGCCTATTACCAATGCTGAGAAAATGTCTAATCCAGTTCAGGAGCTAAAAGAAACATCTGTAAACGCTGATTTTTGTCGAATTATGACTTTCCCAGTAGGGCTGTGCGATATGACCAAAATCTCATATCCCGATATAAGACATCTATCGTCCGATAACGATATAAATCACAAAAATTTTACATTTTCTGTAAATTCTGTGAATCTCGCGCAGCTCGACTTGCGGGAAGTGTTTCCAGCTGTGCGTCATGTAGCTGGAGTCGAGTGTTTTAACCGATGCATGAAACGATACAATTTTAGACATGAGTTGTAACGGCCGCCGTTTTCTTTGAGTATTTATTACACGGCGTGCTGCGGGGAAAAGCCTGTTCTAACGTTTGAGTCTAAGGTTTATTTTTTTAGCACCTGGTGGCTCTTTTTTACTTCTCATCTGTAAATAATCTGCTCTTTCACATGATTCAGTTTATTTTGAAAACTCTCAACAGGATCTTGAACTTTATTGTGAAAGGTTTATGTGGAACATAAACAAACGGACACGCAATGCTGTTACCGTCGTTGTAGCTAACCACAACGCATTAAAAACAGGCGCTTGTCCGTCCGTAGTGTGGTTATATAAAATATAAAAGAGAACTTTAAGAAATTAATATAGTGACCATCAAAACGATGAAAAAATATTGCCGTAAACAGTTTATTTTGCGACACCACGAAACATACGATAGCGTAAAATGAAACGATAGATGTTTTTATAACAACACATCACACTGTTCGATATAATGATATATATCGTTATATCAAACAGCCCTATTTCCCAGTATCTGGCACGCAGACACAGGAACACTTATCTGTAACGCTTCCTAGAAGTCTTAAAAAGGTTCCCGGAGGCTGAAAGTACCCCGGTGTTACCCGACTCTGAAGACTCGCCTTTCAACTCATTGTCTATATTATTTTATTTATTTTTAAAGCATTTAAAAATGTAACAGTCGGTGACTCATCTGTAACATGCATGAGAATAGGTCTAGCTTACTTAAGTAGCCATCAGCATGGAGCAGTCTTTTTGTTTGTTTGTTTTATTTGTAAATGGAAGTGCTGTGCGGTTTCTAAAACATATACCCCAGGTAGGTGCTCCTCAGTGGGGTAAAAACATGTCCTAAAAGCAGAAACTTTTAGGACATAAATGAAAAATATTTAATAAAATGAGTAGAAGCACAGCAAAGAAAAACTTGAGTTTTCATCAGGGTCTAACACTCAAACTGTGAAGCTTAAAAGGGGAATAAAGGTGTGCCACAGGCTGTGCTTTCTTTGATCAGCTGATGCGCAGCTTAAGCTACATATAATTTAGTGTTGTGTACACTGTAAACAAAATATGGACACTCCTCCTTATAGTCAAATTCAGTTCGTTTTAGTTCATGACTGGCTTTCAATTATTTAGATTTACTTTAACACTTGTTTGTGTGCGAGTGCAGCATTGTTTAATTGTCGTGCATTTAGATTGTATTTAAGTGGCTTTTCCTCAGTTCATATACAGCTGATGTTGAGGATCGGGAAACAGCAAATGGTGAAGTTGTTTGTATCATTTTGATTTACTTTTAATGAAAAATGAGCCCACTGATTAATTCTTCTCACTGGGTGTTTTAGTCGGCCAGCGTTTTGTTCTTCTTGTTTCTTTATGTGCAGGAAAAATAAATTATTTTCTTTTTAATTCTGAGCTTTTTTCAGGTTGGCACCACGTGGTGATTGTCGTACACTTCCCTCTCCTCCTCCCCCATTTACATCTTCACTCATTTTTTTTTTTTTTCTCTCTGTAGGGTTTCTGTTATTTAGCCATTTCTCTTTGTAACACATAGTCATACCTACACCCATCTTTCAGTTTGAGAGTATTCAGTAGCACAGTTGTCAGAGCTTTATTACAGTTGCCCCCATAAAACTTAAAATACAACCAGCCTGTACTCATACCTGCAGAGAGGGGTTTTTAAGGTGCCAAAAGTCAAAAACACTTAAAAGTCATGAAGCAAAGCTCAGGAGTGAAGGTTTGGGATCACAGATGGAAACTTTTTGATGTGGTGTAGTAAAGTATTGTGAAATGGGCCACATTAAAGAGATTAAAATCTACAATTTGGCTTATGAGAGCATTTTAAATAGGTGTTACAGTAGTTGTGTAATAATTCTGAAGCATTATGACGCAAACAGGATGGAGAAAACTGAAGGGTTGTCATCAGTTTCAGCCAAATGCTCAAACTGATGCTAGAGTCACACTAGTGAAATTAGAAGTGACCAGCTGTGCAACCACGGTAGAGCTGGGCGATATGAGATTTTTTCATATCACGATATGTTTTTTTCATTTCAGGCGATAACGATATCTATCACGATATAAGCCAAATAACTATATTTGTAAGATTTAAATGTGCCGTTGCTCACAAGTAAAATGTGAAATAATCAGCAGCTTGTTTTTATTTAAATATTTATTTCCCATAATAAGTTCAACAGGGTAGATGTACTTAAGGAACATGAGACTTTTTCAGATAAATAAAGGCAAATATTGCAAACTACACAAAAGGCAGCCGCTAAAGCGTTTAAGTTTCAAAATAGAACAAACAAAACAGACTAAATTGTCAATTCCACTTAGAAACAAAATATTAATTCTAAAAATAAATCTTAGTTTGTTTTACAGAAGAACAGACAAAACTGACTAACTTTTGTCAATATCAAATAAACTGAGAACTAAAAGGAAATTCTCAATCTCTCCTTGTTGTATAGCTGAGCTTTTCAAACAGTTTTAACAGTTACTTTAGTCTGACAAAAGCCGAATGACGAATTAGCGCTTCCAGTCAGAGACTGAGGCTACGTCCACACGTACACGGGTATTTTTGAAAACGGAGATTTTCCGTTTTCGTTTTAAAAAATAATCCCGTCCACACATAAAGGCAGAAATGAAGGAAAACGCTGCTATGAACATGCCAAAGCAGCAGGTGGCGCTAGATTCCTAACCGTGCAGAAATGTTGGCCAATCAGAAGTCTAGAAGCCTCGGTGGGAAAAAGTAAACAAAGCTGCGGCATAGAAGCAGAACCGAGTCGTATGTGTGGACGGACAGTAACTGTGTGTATATGTAAGCATTTAAACACTGCAGAGAGTAGAATTAACAGTAACAGTATTGTAGAAATTCATTTCACCGAAACAATAACGTGGCGCACAGTGTGACGCATGCACCAGTTTATTGTATTTCCAGACTTGCTTTCGGCACAATTTACAGTGCACGCTACTCTGTTTTTTGTCAGACTTGAAATAGCCGAAATACCTTCACACTACGGAACTTCTATGGCTCTTCCGTTCGACAATCTCTCCGGCGTTGGAACCATCATCTGTTTTCTCTTCGGTCACGCTCGGTTGATTTTTCTAGTCGGCACACTCATTTCCTCCATTACGCGCTGGCTCCATTACCCGCTGGCTGCTTCCCAAACAAACACACGTGCGGCTTGGCACTTGTGCTGTACGTAACAAGTCACGCGAACGTGACGCTGCGGCTGTGATTGGTTCGGCTCTGCGCTACTTAATTTGGATTGGCTGACCTTTTTTTTTTTTTTTTTTTTTTTTTTAAGAGGACAAGAGCGGCGAGGTCTATCGCGATAGCTTAATTTCTCTATCGAGTAAAAGTTATATCGCGATACATATCGTTATCGTTCTATCGCCCAGCTCTAAACCACGCCCGTTCAGGTGCCATCTTCAAGGTGACTTTTGTGTGATAAGACGCTGTCCAGCTGCTATTGTGTCAGAACAATAGTCAACAAAACCACAAACACTGTCCAACATCAAAAATAATTCCTGTGGTAAAATATTTTTACAGTTGCGTCCTTAATATTTCAAAGACCTGAACACAAGGCCACATATCACTTTTTTTTTTTTTTCTGCTTTTGGGCAGAAGCAATGAAATTTGTGATGGATTTCTGTGGTTTAAATTGAGTCCCCTTAATACAGTTAACAATACAATTTTAGCTTCTCAAGTGACATTACAACTATAAAAGTATCATGAAATAATTGTTAATGAGGGAAATGTTGCATTTGTTTGTACTCTTGGGCTGAAGCATTAAATTAGTAGAGAGGTTAAGTTAATGGCTATACCACGGAGTCTTGCTGCAATAATCAGTCACTGCTTGCATTACTTAAATGCCCTGGAAGGTAGTTAGATACACAAAGAGCATCTTATGTGAACCCACTGACGATGTGACTGCCTGAGGAGCATCAGCTTATAGTTTGCCTAACATCTTGGCCCAGGGAGGCTCTCCTCTGACCTTAAACTATCATCTGCAATCATCATGTGACGTGCACTGAACACTGAGCAGCCCTGTAAGTAATGCCTACATGTCTGTCGAGGAGGATTCCTAGCATGCGGCTCAGATGATCATGAGGTGGCAGTTTAGCTCAACAGCTTGCTTTTTAGTACTGAACAACACTTGATTGTCCACTTTTTGCAGAGTTTGGTGGACTATGAAATGTAATCACAGTTTCAGGAACTAGTCTGGTTCATTGCTGCTGTTGGGTTCCCAGAAGTGGTCGAAGCGATATTTAAAAAAAAAAAATAAAAAAAAATAAATTGCTGTAAGTGTATGAACAATTAGTTACAGAAGTAAAGGAGATCAGTTTGTGAGAAAACATCAGCAAGTCCTTCTAGTGGCAAATCTTGCCACCTGGTGACATCTCCATGATGTTAGTTGTGCAGTCCATATTTTAAGAGGGAGGCGATGTGCAGGAGCACGTGCACAAACAGTTGTATCTGGTAGTTATTAACAAAAGGGGGAAAAATTTGGAAACTTCAAACAATGTGACTCTAAAATAAAACTAAACACAATGCACACTTACAGGAAGATGCCACGTTTTCTCTCTAATCCCATTGCTTTTGCATTACCAGCCTCATTTACCTGGGAACTACCACTTACACAGGTAAGGGAGGGGTAATCAAAACATAAGTAACTTGATAGATGCTGTTAATGGTAACCTGGCTCCTGATGTCACTTGTCAATTTTTTATTTTTTTTTTTTATTTTTTTTAAGATTAGAACCTATAATAGATACTGTGTCCATACAGTCAAAGAAAATCTCACTTACTGCTTCTGTTCTGCACTTACTCGCTCACTGATGTAATGGTCATGCAAATCTATCTTTAATAATCCTAATACCACCGAGCAGCTGATTTCCCAGAAAAGCAGATGAATCACAGAAGCAGTACAGAGTATAGCAAAAATGGGCAAGGCATCACCCCTTTCACAGAGGACCGTAATTTTTTACAGAGAACATAATTTCCTTAGGGATTAATAAAGTATTCTGACTTTTGATTCTAAATGCACTTTAAAAGTTGGTGTTTTTGCCCAACTGAAACAGCTCCTCTAGAGTTCTGATTGTTGGAGGCCACGTCAGAGTGCTCTGTCATGGTGACGAGGTAGAAAGACTCGAGGAAAGTTGAGTGTTTCCTCCGTTGTCCCACTTCCTGTGATTAGGCACAAAATGAACAATCATGCACAACAAGGAGCAGTGAGAAATTTTTGTAACTACTATTGTTCATACACTAAGCAGATAAGAGAGGGCTAAATGCTTGAGGAATTAACACGGATTCCTTGACTAAATAAGTGCAAAGTTGTTACGCTGGCCAGTGTTTCAACATGGGTCTGCTGACAGGAGAGCAGGAGTTTCAGTTATGCATTAACCTGACCCAAATGTGGCTGGAGTTTAAGTAGGTGGGTGGGTGGAAATCTTAGGTGTTTGCAGATGCATACCTGTGTTCAGGATGATATGTTCAGTCCTGTTTGGTAGTTGAGACTTGGTCACAGAACAATGTGACACGAGCAAATGATCCATGTGTCTTTGGATCTTTACTTATAAGGCCAGTTAAAGCTATTTTTGGTGCTGAGCATACCATGAACAAACTATCCAGCTGAGGAGTGCCATTTGCTCTTCCTAGCTATTAGGGGAGTACAAATTTTAATTTTAGAGTTGCAGGATTTTTTTTGGAGGAAAATAAGTTTGATGTCAGGCTTTTTGCGCAGTTGCTGGTCTCATAACTTTCCGAGGGATCTTCTGTGGAGACGTTTATTCTTTAGCTGAAGAGGCAGGAGTAATAGTTCACACTTTGTCCACTTTTGGCTGCACATTTCTATTTTCCTATGAAGGTCAGGAACAAGGATGTACAAATCTAGGTCAAAGTAAACCAAAGTTTTCTTCCATTAATTGTAAAAGTCTTCTACTTTTAGTGATTTTCCTAATTTTGGTGGTAAAATGACTACAGGCCAGGATGATTGAAAAGTCCGGTCATGAGGCCGCCTAACACTGGGGGGTTCCAGCTTAAAGTAGCAAACCAGGTTAGCGCAGAATCAGCTTCCCATTTGGAGAAATCCTTTGGTTTCCACCTGCCATTAGTGAGTTTTATCAGACTGGCACATTCATGTGACATTATCAGCCGCGATTAGTGTAAGCGGCCAGCTGCTGACGCAACTTTATGCCTGCTAAGTGTGGGATGTTGCGTTCGCCACCTGAAACGTCACCAGGTTATAAGAAGCTTTTGTTTAAGGGTAAAAAGCTGCCAGTTTCACAAAGCAAACTTTAGCTGTTTAATTATTTCACACAGCTTCTTTATGAAAGACTGCATTGATGAAAACAAAGTAGTAGCCTGGGAGATGGACCTGAAGGCCTCTGATTGGAGCTAATGAGGGGCTGACTAAAAATTGCGCTGTCTGTATCTGCAACAAATCCTTTGTTATTAGAGAAGATCTGCAAATTTGTTGCTCATAAAATTGTTCTTTTAAAGGAAGGATGTTTAAAAGATAAATAAAAAAAAAATATATCTATACACACCTTCCACCTTAGTTTCTAAATGGGTTATTCAGTTACACTGTGATTCTCCTGGCTGGTTGATGTTGAAAGAAAATGTGGTTTTTGAATGTTCTTCATACCGTTTTATCTAAATAGGCATTGCACAAATGTATTAGCGATCAGAAAGACACCACGCCCTCGCCCTGTTTGTTAGTTCATGTTGCGTGATTGCTGTCGTATGTTGCGTCCCATCTTTGATCTCTCCAAGAAATCATTTTTTATTTACTACGCAACTTCTGTTGAGTAATCCTTGGGGGATACAAGGCTCCTAAACGGCCTAGCATGAAGCAAAAGTTAAAGACTGTAGTGTCAGGAAGCTCAAATTAAACCACTGTTGCACCATCTCCTAAATTCATGGCTCAAAGTTAAACAAACAGTCTAAGTTTGAAGTCCAGGAATCATGTAAATGAAGTCCAGGGATACTACGGGACAGTAAAGAGACATGAGGTTCAGCTCGCAGTCCTCTATTTGATTAAAAACAACTGATTTGAAGCTTAACTCTGATTATTAAGCCTGTGTGTAAGGATATTTGTGGCTCCACATGGACTGAAGAGTGATGTTGAAAAAGAAAACCTCTGCCGCCGTCTCCTCCTCATCTGCTTAATGTGACCATCTTGAGGTCTTTAGCATTGAATTGCTAACCAAACTGGTCAACTTGCATCATGGGTAATGTACACATATTTCTGTATAGAAATTTTAAATTCAGTGGCTAATTTAATATAATTCCATGCGATTAGCTGGCGAAGCATTTGCTGTGGCTTTCAGTGTTTTCCTCATCCTCACTTGTACTTAAAATGCCTCAGAATCGGCTTATGACGGCGTTCCCAGCCTGGGAAAAAGAGAGTGCACAACAGCAAGCATTGCGATGAGAGAATACAATCGGAAAGCCAAACTAAAGGAGAACTAGTTAAATTCTGGATCTTCTTTCTTTTGATGTTTAGTTTTGTCTTTAAGATAAGATAACCTTTATTAGTCCCAAACATGGGAAATTTGTTGGTGCTTAGACAAGTGTCAGACAGATACCCAAATCAAAAATCATATTTACTACCTATAGTGGATCTAAGGGGAGAAGAATTCTCTACAGTCATGCTCTCTGTAAACGTGACTTTTAGTTTGTTTTTCTGAATGCTTATAAGACCAACTTATATTATACAGTAGACTCTTGTGTTTGCACTTCTCTCCCTCATCCTTCCCCCGTACACTTTTACTGCACTTCTTAACAGAGCTGAATAATAAAAGGCTGTAAATTTGTGTCCATTTAGAGTTCATTCAGTGTTCAGATTTTAAGTACTTTAAACTGAGGCTACATCATCAGAACGGTTGATGCCAGACCTACTGCCTGCTCTCAGACATCTCATTTGCCAGTTGGCTGTCTATCAGTTTTCAGCTGCAGTGAGATGAACCAAAAAGAGAAAACAAGAGGTTTGTTCTTTATATTTTCTTATCAGTTTCTCCGGTGATAAATGAACAAAGCTAAAACAAAGTAGAAAATCGGTGGTTGATATAGGATGTTGGTTAGTTAATGGCAAACATCAGTATTGAAAACCGATGCCAACTTTGACCATGTCCTAAGTAGGGCTGCCACGATTTGTCGACTAGTCACGATTACGTCGACTATCAAAATCGTCGACGACTGATTTAATAGTCGACGCGTCGTTTGAAGCTTTGTAAGATCGCAAAAGACGCAGGAATAATAGCAGGATTTAAGAGTGTAATAACGGACTGAAACAGAAGATGGCAGCACTGCATGTACAAGGATGCCAGCTGCCGTTAAACCCCGAAGAAGAAGAAGCAGCTGTGTCCCAGAATTCATAGCGCGGCAAATTGTTTTCAAACCCACCGCCGTCTTTCGCGACTCAGGTTAAATATATATGAGTCACTTAGATAAATTAAAAATGTTGTTGTTTGGCTTTTTTTTTTTTTTTTTTTTTTAGTATTTTATTTGTTCCTGAGTAAATCGGTTTGGCTGAGATTAAAGTTATAGTTTTTACACAGCTGAATAAACGTCAAGCAGACAGCTGATTATCAGAAGTGTGAGATGCTGGAGAATATACTCCGGTGTCCTGTTATATTTTAGATAGCAAGGAGTTTATTAAACTTTCACCGAAACAATCTGCAAATTTCATTAAAATTGTAATAAACTATCATCTTGTCTTTATTTTTAGTTAGCACTACCTTAAAGCTTAAAGCTGTAAGCTAATGATAGTTATATAAGAGCAGATGCTGCTGGTGCAATAAGCTGTAGTTTTACGTCCAGTGGATGATGATCTGATTAGTCGACTAATCGCATAAATAATCGGTGACTAGTCGACTATCAAAATAATCGGCAGCCCTAGTCCTAAGCTAACTATTCATTTTATTTTAAAACACTATGGTGTTTAACCTTGAGAGATTATTAGATCATTGAGAGGTAGTTGGAGACGAGGAGTATGGTAAGTCCCTTTGGAGTTGGAGTCAGGAGACGCCACTGAAGGCGCCTGTACACAGCTGCTTTACAGGAGCTAAACATGTTGCACTGGTTAAGGTTTTAATCTCATTGTTTCCTGTTGTTTCTAATTTTAAACGTTCATTCATGCACTGTGACTGCAAACTTTTTAGACACCAGAAGCTTTGTCATTACTGGAGGTCGTTGGGAATTTGAAAAATGGCGATGAAATCAGCAATATTGTTTGCCTGGGTCTTTAAGTTTGTGCCATTTTCATACAGATTCCCAAGTATTGTTTTTTTTTTTTTTCCCCTTCCTAAATGGGAGGTTAGATGCTTTTTGTTTTGTTGGAAACAGTTTCTTTTGTTTACGGTTACCTGAATGGTGAAAAGACAAGATTTGAGCGATGGGTGTTATGGGACGTGCGATTCAGAAGGTAAATGCATTGAAAAGTGAAATATAAGTAGGTTTTCTGGGCCCAGAAATTCCTGTTTGACTGTACTGTCCTCCAAACCTGAAATATCTTGCTGTCATTAACATGTAGAGCATAGACGCCTCTACTGAAACTCTGGCATGCTGCTTCTCTTTGTGCTTTTGGCGATGTATCCGTCAGAGGATTTTTATTCCCCCCCGCTCTCTTTCTTCCTGGTGATTGTCCTCAAGGCGCTTAGTAAGATTTACTCTTTGGTGTGAACTGCTGCCTGGGAGCTGGTTGCCTCGCTCGTGTCACTGTGGCTGGTGACAGTGCAGGAGGAGATAGAAAGGAGGAAACATCTCTGATTTCAGGGCATGAGCCAGACAATGAGGTGGCGAGCGTGACTATCGTTTTCATTGGGGGGGAAACTACAGCAATACCAGACTCACATCTTTAAAGGCTGATAATAACGTGCACGTTTTCTTCAGAACTGGTTTAAGGTAACAAGTTTGTGTCTATCTTTCTGAGGTTCTCCTTGTTCTTTTTTTATTTTATGGATAATTGTTGTAATTGTAGCTGGATTGTAGCAATAATTTGTTACTAACGTGTTTAACCCTTTGTTTAAATTCTATATCTACTAATTTACATTCACGTAAGAGATGGTGGTGTGTGCTGCTGTTGAGCTGGTCATGTTGTATGGAGATCACCTGTTTTATGTATTTATTTTAAGGAATAACTCAGATCCTGCTGTGATATGTTTTATTTTATTGTTCTGAGGAAGAGCCAACAAAATACACAACACGTTAGCTGTCAGGCCTCAGTTGAGTAATATGTATATTTTAATCATTTATTGGTTGGTTTGTGTGTTCGGTATGCTAAGTGCTCCCCCCCTTTTTTTTTTTTTTTTTTTTTTCCCCCCTAAAAGGAAAAATATAAAACATTTGTTGTTTTTTATACTTTAACTTAACATAACCTCAAGCTCCTGAAAATCTTTCACTTCTATTGCCAAGAATTTTATCACCATCACTAGGGCTGTGCGATATGACGAAAATCTCATATCCCGATATGAGACATTTATCGTCCTGACAACGATATAAATCACAAAAATGTAACATTTTCTGTAAATTCTGTGAATCTCGGGCAGCTCGACTTGTGTGAAGTGTTTTCAGCTGGGCGTCGTGTACCTGGAGTCGGGTGTTTCAACCGATGCATGAAGCTATACGTTTTTAGACATAAGTTGTAACGGCCACTTTTTTTCTTTTTTTCTTTTTTTTTCCCTCCAACATTTGAGTCTAAGGTTTATTTTTTTTTAGCACCTGGCGGCTCTTTTTTTGCTTCTCATCCATAAACTCTCTGCGTACTCTTTCATGTGATTCAGTTTATTTTTAAAGGTCTCAACAGGATCTTGAGCTTTATTATGAAAGGTTTACGTGGAAAACCAACAAGCGGACAGCAGAGCCACGCGATGGTTTTACAATCATAGTAACCATACCATAATATAATCACCATAGTGTGATTATATTAAATATAAGAGGAAGAGTTTCTGACATTCCTTGACATGTTGTTCAACACACTTTTTGAATTTGTATTCTCCTGTTGTGGCTGCTTATTCGAGTGATTGTGTTGTGTGGGTTTGTTGCAGTGATTGTCGCTGGATGCAACAGAGTCAGAAAAGAAGAATGATGGTGTCGGCTTGTAGTTTAGTTTATGTGAAAACAGACACCACAGCAGTTTATTAAAGGGGAAATAAGACGCATAAAGCCAGATTATTCACCGAGAGCCTGCCTGCTGCTGGTAGATAAGACAAGTAATGAGAATGTAAATTGAACTGTTTGAAAGACAAGCGAGTACCTGTGGGAGAAAGAAGCAAGTTTGTCTTATGCTGGGGGTTTTTTCTTCCTAGAAGACTCTACATTTTTAATCAAATGCATATAAATGTTTGTGCTTCTATCTTACTCTGTTCATGTATGCAGACCAAGTTGTAATGTCAGTCATCTTTGTGTCCCCACAGAGTCCACCGGCCCTGCCAAGGTAGTGAGAGCAGGCAACCCACCTAAAGCCAGGCGTGGCGGCAAGGTAATACTTTTCATGCGTTTGTCTGTGTTGAATGTTAAGCAGTGGACAGTTAAAGGGTTTATAATAATTACAAGCTCTAAACGTATTAATATGGCTCAATTTGTTTTTAAAAATCTCGAAGGAAAATTCAGTGCTTTTAAAATCCAGATTGTGTTGACGGGAATTTGTCCAAAGGGAAATTAGCTTACTTGATTGGGAAAAATTAGACACTCCCCCCCCCATCGAGTAAGCTTATAAGATTTATTTTTGTCTGTCATTGTTTAATAATTCCCAGCCAAGAAATCAATATTTTATATAACTTTCACCAGATAACAGATTTTTGTTGTGCTGCATTTAAAAACAAAAGTGATTTATTAAAATGTAGGTGAAGTGGCTTTTTATTTCTGTTGTAGTATCAGGCTTTCTGCTTTGGTGTCAAAATGTCAGCAGTAGCAGGGGACTAGACTGGGTGCCACTCCTGCCTGGCAAGAAGACCAAAACGAGGCTAGAGTTCACACAGGCTCAGCAAACTGGAAATTAGAAGATTGAATCAACAAAATCTGTGTTCTGAGTCTGTTTCTGCTGTGACATTTGGATGGTAGGATCAGAAACTGGCATTAATGGCATTAAAGTGTGGATCCAATTGTCTCAGCTGCTGCTGGTGGTGTAAAGTGTGTGGGGTAATTTCTTGGCACACTTCGGTCCCCTTTAAAATGATGCCTAGTTGAAACTAAACACTGCAGCCTGCTCGAGTAAAGCTATTCCATCACGATCAGTCTTCATGCCACAAAGCTCAAGTCTTCTCTAAACTGGTTTCTTGAACATGATTATGAGCTCACAGCCTCCACAGTGCCCAGATCTCAACCCAATAGTGCAAATTTGATGTGCAGCTGACAAATCTGCAGCAACCTTATGATGATATTTTGTCAATATGCACTAAAATCACCCAAGAAATGTTTCCATAAACTTAATAAATCTATGCCGTGAAGGATTAACACAGTTCTGATGGAAAAAGGGGCGGTCCTACCCGGTATTAGAAAAATGTATCTGATGAAATATTTGCTGAATGTAAATTGAAATGACAACCTTTATTTTATGACATGAGCTGAAGGAAAGTTGTTGTCTCCCCCCCCCCATGTGACAGCTCAAGAGCAGGTATTTCTTTAATGCCTCGAGAAATGTGCAGTCACCTCCTCTCACATGCTGGAATGCAGATGTGCTCGCAGTGAACCAATTGCATGCGAGATGAAGCCTTTCATTCAGAATTTCCCACCCCTTTTGTCTGACACTGTAGTACTCTACAGTTGGTTGTTTGTAGCCACACCTTGGCCATAAACTTTTTATGGCTGGTTTGGAGTTAACTACCCAGTCCCAGGAACAAAAGACAGAAACTGGCAATCAGCCGGCAACACATTGCTGAAGATAAGCTGTAAAAACACTCATGTAAAGTGTTTTTAACCAGATTACACTTGAGCTTAAGGTGTAAGGACTACAGCGGTACTGCCTGTTCAGACATGATCAGCTTTTAGACTGCATTTTAACCTGAGAGGTGTTTATCTTTTTTCCTTTTTCTCTATTTCTTGAAGAAATTGACATTTTTAAACAGAAAAGCAGCAATCGGATGGGTTTTGTTTTTTTTCCCCCTCTTGAATTTCTTCGTAATTTCTTTGTTTTTTGTCCTCAGGTTGGAGACTTCGGAGATACGAACAGCTGGCCAACTCCAGGGGAGATTGCAACTAAAGACATGCAGGTAGGTGGTTGTTGTTGTTATTGTTATTACTGCGTGTTGTATTTTTGTAGCCTCGTATATGTAGAAGATACACTGGAGAGATTAAGCTCTGTTTCAGCTGACTACATTGTTTGATGTTTGAGTAGAAGCAGTGACATCCATACGTGCGCAACAGGTTTTGTCTGCTATGAGACGTATCTGATTTGCATAGTTTTTTTTTTTCTTTTGCTCTCAGCTGGTGCATTAGGTTTCAGCTGTAGACGGATATGATGATATGTCATTTCATTCTGGTTACAGAACTTTTTCTTTTTAGAATTGGTTCTTTCAACCCATTGCTACAGAGCACATCTGTCTTGTAGAGAAAAGCATTAGCAGAAAGATTTTTGAAAATTTGTGTTCAGGAGTTGTGTCTTTGAAAAATATGGACCAAAATTGCAGAAAATTTCTGCAGGGTAAAGGGTCACAAAATCTGAGGTAGAGCATGTAGAGACTGCTCTGGGACGAATGTACGAACTGGAGCCTTTATAAGCGAGCTGTGGTGTTACGGGGTCTGGAGGAAATCCTTTTATAGTAATGGGAAGAAGGTGAAGACTGGAGGGAACACAAGCGTTGCAACAGTTTAGAGTTGGAAGCAGATTTCAGTAACTTTTAAGTTAAAAAATATTCACCAAGCAAAATGAGGAGCTGAGCCTGCTACACTTTGCTGTAGTGGGTGTTTGCAGCTTTCTTCAATGGGTATTTTAGTGGCTGTAATTACACGCCAGCTAAACAGCACATCCAGACAGAGCAGTCTGCTTCTGCTGGCCCTGACTTTGTGTCCCCAGGATTGATTGTTTCTTTTAAGGTGTGGGTTAGCCAAGATTTGCCACCATGTCTCCATCTGTGGAGACAAAGCAAAGATTGCTGACCACAAAACGAGCAGCTGCCAAATTTTTATTTTTTAAATTTTTTTTTACTTTTTTCTTTCAAAAAGAGAAAATTGTGACGGTATCTAAGGCCTGAGTCATTATAAACTGAGTGAGTTTAAAATGACTTTGCATGTTTTATTGTGATTAAAATGTTAGCTATTTCTAAGAGTAAGCTGTTCTGAGTCTTCAAGCTGCCTATTTGGTTACTTAAGTGCCTTAAAAAACATCCAAATGAGTCATTGATCCTGCAGTAGCACCTTAGTGTTAAACCTTCAAATTTGAGGGATGTTTACAGGTTTGTTGGGCCTGCGCTGTCTCCTGTCATATAACAAAAGAACTAAGGAGGTGGGAGTCTGTTAAAATTGCATTAATGTACATTTAAAAAAAGTCTCTATTCTGCTAGTGCAGTGGTTCTTAACCTGGGTTCGATCTAACCCTAGGGGTTCGGTGAGTCGGCCTCAGGGGTTCGGCAGAGCCTCCGCCATGACATGCACGGCTCATTTTGTGCACCAGTAAAAAACATATCTATGTCTTGAATTTGAAAAAAATCATATTTTATTTTTCACTAAAGAGGGGTTCAGTGAATGCGCATATGAAACTGGTGGGGTTCGGTACCTCCAACAACGTTAAGAACCACTGTGCTAGCGATTCTCATCATGAAACGCGCCTGCATATAAGCTTTACCCAGAGGTCCATGACACTCTAAGCCCTCTTATCATGCACTTGCCTAGAGCCTGCAGGTCAGCTGTGGGATGTGTCTAATTTGTGTCCACTTACAGTAGCACCAGCAGTCAGTCAACCCCCCCCCCCCCCAAAGAACTGTTTTCTATTTCTGGTCTCTGGATAACAGTATGTCACTGGGCAAGCAACCCCCGGTAACCTCCCCTATTTTAGGCAGGCAGGTCTGAGGGAACATGAAGGAGGGAGCGTGTCCTCGAGCACGAAAATGTGGGTCATATCATCAGCACCAGGAATAACCTGCAGGACTGGTGGGAAGGGTGGAGTCTGGAGGTAGGCCAAGGCCTGGGAAAGGATGTCCTTTTAGGGATCCCCCCTCGAAGAAGCCACCCCTGGATCTGTGGTGGTGCTATTCTTAGGGGGGGGGAGCTGAAGTTCGCCATCCATCATGCAACATTCAAAGGTGTAAATCAGTCACTCAATTCCACGGATTACTCATGCTGGGGACTCTGATATTTAAGAGAAGGTGGGGAATTTGCATAGTGTACTTTAATTTTCCAGTGCTGTGGTTAAAGTCAAACCTAAGCTCTCAGTCAGTAAGCATAAAGTTAATCTGTTTTTTTTTTTAAGTTTTAAAATTGTCTTCCACGATGCAACATGAACTACAGCACAGCAATGCAAGCAGAAAGTACTTCACACTTGTTTGGGCAGCCCGCAGAGATTCAAAGAAACGTGCGGTGCAATAACACATTTAGACAAAACAAATTACAACTTTTTTTAACAAAGTGTAAAGTCCAGACACTGAAAGTAGATTTGAATAAGTAATAAAAGGGTTTGTGCTACTTTTTTGTTGTAAGATTAATTAGATGAATAAATTGGATCCAAGTTTAGCAACTGTTTTGTAATACTAATCAAGCTAGGTTGCACTTTCTTTTTTTTTTATTTCTTCTTCTTTTTTTTAAATCAGTGAAAAACTGAAAAGCGTGTACACACCTCTGTTTTGGGACAAATGTTTAGAATAATCATCAAATAAAAAGGTTGTCTTCCTCCCCTCACCCCCAAACGCTTGCTGCAGATGACGGCCTCCTCACTGATGCTGGTTCTGCTGGAGGCTTCTTCCTGTTTAAAAGGCCCTTTTTCCGTCCCAATGCTTGCTCATTGGGAGTCATGTGATTGTTGGGATTTTGCTGGCTCATGCTTATCTTACAGTATAAAATGCTTTCGGGCGACTGTTGTCGTGCGTATACTAGTCACGTTGATTAGGCAGCTGATCCTGTTTGGGTCACTTATGGCGTTGCGACTTATTGGTTGACCTGTGACGCAAACTTGCTGAACTGGCCCCTCAGTTGTTCCCATCCACCACCAGTTTGTTTAACAAAACCAACATATTTTATTCTACTGTATATAGTATTTAATTTTATTCTATTCTGCACAGTTGTGTACTGTATTTATTCTTATTATATTCTAGTTTTGCTACATAACTTTTGCACTGTCCACTTCGTGCTGTGACAAAGCAAATTTCCCACGTGTGGGACTGATAAAGGTTATCTTATCTTATTAAGAAGGTGCTAGATTTTTAACCTTTCAGATTTTTTTTTTTGCTTCAGGCTGACCGCAGCCACTCCAGCTCTTTGTAGGAGCATGCATGTACTCCACTATCAACAAATTATGCTGTGTTGCTATATTGAAGATATTGGTACATAAAATAATTAAATTGGCTTGTGGACTAGTAAAAATTGGATCCACTTGCCTAGTGGGGAATAATTATGATGATGAACACTGAAGTGCAAAAATCTCTCTAATCCATCTTAATTTATTACAATTTAATGTTTTTATATTTAAAAACTTGGAAAAAATAATGGTATAAAATTCAGTGTGTCATGTTATCAGCCCTTTTGTGCCATTACAGTCAGAACCACTCCACACCTCTTAGAGAGCAGCAGCCTAAGTAGCTACTGCCACATATATAACTGTAGGTTGTCTGAGTCATGCAGGCAGAAGAAAGCCCCTCTTCCCCTGCAGTCTGGGGAGAAAAGCCATATACATGCATGTGACTGTTTAGTCCACAGTGGCTTCTGGTGTCATGTCATCTATACCTGATTGTATTTTCATTTTTCACCCCATTTTTATCATCTCATCAGTGTCCTGCCTGTAATTTTCTTTCTTTCATTCACCCACCGTAAATAGCAGGGCGGTGCTGCTTTCTGGGCTGGGTTTTTGGTTAACTGTTCCTATGCTCGGGATTAGAAATGTCTCATTATGAAAGTGGCTAAAACAGACGTGTCATCAGTGCCTTCCTGTAGCGCAGGAAGAATGACTCAGCATCCTTGTGATCTTAGCTTTGTGCGGCTGAAAATGCCAACAGCAGTGTTATTGATTAAGAAAACTCACTGAACCGCTCACACCTGATCCTTTAATGGTTTATCTCACACCATTCTGTCATCGCTGAAAGTATCCTCACTCCTCGTCCAAGCCGCACAGATTTCACAGCAATAAACCTCTTGATGTTATGACACACATTAGCTTTGTCTCCACTGAGATGAGCTTGGCTGTAGTGTGGAAGGCCCAGAGGAAGCTCGGCCGACTAATAGTTGCAGCAGATGCTTCTTATTATCCACAGCTTGTGCAACACTGACTTGGCATTTTCATTGTTTTTGACAAC
Organism: Haplochromis burtoni; assembly: GCF_018398535.1. Classification (NCBI taxonomy): domain Eukaryota; kingdom Metazoa; phylum Chordata; class Actinopteri; order Cichliformes; family Cichlidae; genus Haplochromis; species Haplochromis burtoni. The sequence continues at coordinate 1,657,512 of NW_024582427.1, read as the reverse complement.
ACCAATAAAAAGCATGATGTTGTTGGAGCAGAGGAGCGCAGGCTATAAAAGCCCAGTAGGTCTGATCTGCACTATATCCGAAAACTACCAGATTCTAACTATAGGGCTGCGAAGTACGCTGATTAATTGGTCGGGTGCTAGAAAGCTTTGATCCATTTTAACTGCTTAGCATTAGAGCTTCTTTTTTTTTTTTTTTTTTTTTTTTTTTTAAACATCTTTACATACCGTACGTGTGTGTCTGTGTGTTTGTCTGTCTGTGCATCATGGTCCCACCTCATTGTCTTCTCTAAACTGCTCTTCCCTCCCTCTGTTCAGATCGAGGCAGTGACACGGACCGTGTCCTGCCCGCCGACTGTCAGGCAGGTCAGAGACTCATGGAAATTCACTGTAAGTTCAACCCATGAACCCTGCTGCCTGCCTACCTGTCCACTTTCAATAACTGTATCTGATTTTTAGACCAAAAACAAGTGAAATATGTAAAACTTAGCATTACACTCACAGAAGTATCGCTTTACCCTTTTTAGAGTTAAACAAAAAGATCCAGATAACTCACTTTTTGACTAAAGACATTTGTGCTGTGACTTTTATTTGTAATTTTTTTTGTATGTGAAAGAAGTTTTTGAACATTTCTTTTAAGACACTGGGTAAGCCCTGTGCCTTTAAGTGGCCGTATCCCATGGTAACCTTAGGAGAGCCTTTGTTATGAGACAAACTGTCAACTTCTGTCCGTTTAAACTCAGAGGAAATCTCAGTATTTTCTTCCCATTAACAACAATCATTACTCAGTGAGCAGTAAGTTAATGACTTATTTTTATTTTTTTATGATTCTTCCCTGTCAGTGTCATTTTGCATCATCATCATCATCTGCTGAGTCATGTAATGGTCACCGGTGCCATGTTTTTGATTCATTATGCAGTTTTTGAGGGGGGCCTGTTGTGTTGTTCCTTTGTTTCTGTCACATATGATGGTGGAGCTCCCATAATGAGGTCAGCATATTTGTAAATGTAATCTCTGAGTCAGATGTTCAAGCTCCAGGCTGCTCTGAGCAGCTGATGTCAAAGGGTTTTCTAATCTATTATGAGCTGATGTCAGAGGAGGCGGAGCCTACAAGTTTTGTGCTCTCTTTTCGGAAGCCTGGTGAGGGGCAGTCAATCGGAAGTGGGGTCAGAGGGAGAGGGGGTGTTAAGGAGATGGGCGCTAAAATAAAAAAATTGCTGCAATGGAGCCAAAAAGCAGAAATGAGCATCGTAGATTGCCATCAAGGGCACAGCATAGTAGATGAATGTAGACAAGAATTTGGACTGTTGAATAAAACGGTACTACATGTGCTAGAACAGAAAGTGATTTTCAGACTCAGTATTGCTACAAAACTCTGCACTACTGAATTTGGAAAACCTGTTGTGCTGTTAGGATTTTGTTCTTTTTCTTTCCTTGTCATTTATCCCATTTTATTCCAAATTAGATTTAAAAGATTTGTTCATTCTAAGCTTGGCCTAAAGAAAGAGTTGGCAAAAGAGGATAACAGAGATAACCCAATAAAGCCAGACTTCTTTGCTTTGTGCTATTTGTGGCATCCTATATTGTATAATAATATATTGTATAATATAGGGATGGATGCCATCTGAGGTAAAACGTTAACATTCGTTTGGAGTTGGTTTACCTTTTCTTTGTCTTTATAGTTCAGTGATTTCTTTGGAAGAATTTTACATTGGTTAAAAGGGTTAATAATATATTAGCTGACTGAATCATTGTAGGGTAAGTCTCAAAAATAAACTTCACAGTATGTAATGTTTAGGCCCAGCATGTGTCAGCTTTGCATAATACACAGTTATATATTTGAAAGGAATTACTTTAGCTGGTGTGTAAGGTCAGATGTGCAGTCACTGTCTGAAATCGTACCAAGAATTATGAGTAATCTGGTTTATGTTCACCTGAAGTAATTATTTTCAGCAAAGTGGAGCGTTCGAGCCTTGCAAGATTCTTAATTTTCTGTTGGAGGTACAAAGTTAAAAAGACAGATTACAAATTGTCTCTCTTAATGCTACAAACAAATAAAATTGTGTGTAATACAAATGCTTTCAGTTGCAAGATTTGAAATAGGTTCCTTCAGCTTTTGGTGTAATTTAATTTAAAAATGCTTTTATTTTGTAGTATAATTTAATACTTTGCACTTTTTTTAATGTTGACTTTTTTACAGACTGCTTTCTTTCTTACTGTTGTTCAGAAATACCAAGTCTGTTTGGGTTGGTCTGGTCTTTGAATTGAGTTTGTATGATCATATTAAACTTAATAAAGGGTGTGCATGGCTGTGCGTGTTCATGGAAATGAACTTGCTTTTATTTACCCAACTTCACACAAATTTACGTGACTCTTGTGCAAAGACCTCAGGAGTGCCATAGTTTGCAGATATGCATGTTGCTGATTGCTGAGCTGTCATAACACAGAGGAGTGGCCGATTTGAATAAACTACTATATCAGCTCTGGGAGCAAAGATAACCAGCAGAGCCACTTTATATATGGTGAACTACCCAGTGTCCGTTACTGTGCCAGGTTATGCTGGGGTGTAGGGCAGAAGGAGCAGTGTGTTACTCTGCTGCAGTCCCAAAAAAAGGTCACGTAAACCCCAAACCACATGCAAAGTCACCTTTGTCCCAATCACCTTTATGACCTGGTGGGTATTTGCAGTTTTAGCCTTCATTAAACATCAATCCCACCATATTTATTAATCCAAAGCCTCTTGATTTTACACACTAGACTGCTGGTTTAGGAGCTTCTTTTTCCTGTTCGCATTCGATTTATTGCAAACTTTATTTTTAAAAACTAAAAAAAAAAGAGATTTAAAATACTAAAAAAGACTGCTTGCTGTGTGTGTGCGTGCGTATGTAAACATACTGAGTTGCTCAACTCTAGGTCAAGATTATAAAAGTGATGTTGGTTCAGTGAAAATGAGCCCTTGGTTACTGAAAGCTAACCTGTCCCGTCAAAGTGCCAGCTGTTAAAGGGTTTTTAAATAATGCTTTAATTTTACTGAAATCAAATGGTAAAAATGTGTAACATTATACAGAATCTTTGCCAGTGTAATTTGTTAAGCAAGTGTATTAAGAATTAATTGTGGCAAGTTCCATATAATTCAAGTCTTACATGAAATTGTCTCAGTCTCCTTTCATGGACTTTTCTTCGCCTCCTCTAAGTAGCGGTTTGAATGTGTTTCCCGTCTACTTAGGGCACCAAAAAGACGATGGTTAAAAAGGAGTCAAAGGAGAAAAGGGAGAGCAATGAAGAGAGCAAGGAGAACGTGAAGGCCAAGTCAGACGACTCGGGAGAGGAAAAGAACGGTGACGACGACTCCCAGAAGAACGGACCGAAGAAAAAAGGTGACCAATGATCAAACTGATTTAATCATTTGTCTGTAATTATAGTGCTTGCTAAAGAATCTGGTTTTGACATTAAAACGTTTGAAGGAAAAAGTCCACTCTGAGCTTTTGGGGTTCTCGCTTTTAAATAATTGGCTTCATTAGTATCTGGTGCTAAAGTTGGTGGTAAGGTTGATGAAATACAAATGAAAGGATTTCAGTTAAGCAGCTCTAAAAATGGCAGTAATGACTCCAGAACTGTGAACTAAGATGTTAGGATTGTGCTGCTGTTTTTTGTTGTTGTTTTTGCTCTTAAATGGCCAGTCAAAGGATCAGTAACCGGTACAGGGGTACACATTATGTGGTAGATGATTTTGTGCTCTCCACTTGTGCCTTTGCAAATACGCCGTACTCCCCGTGTAATATCAGAGAACAAAAGGCCACCTTTGCCTACGTTTATCAGTGTTTCAGATGCGTTCACTCCACGTGTAAAGGGTAAAGTGAGTGCAAGATAAGTTGGGTCTTTCATGGCTGCTTAAACAAAGCGTGTTTTAATTGTAATAACCACGTTAGTAGTGTGGGAGCAAATCTAAATAAGCAGAGTCAGTTACAGTACAAGGTTGTATCACTCGAAGTCAAATACAGGTTGCCTTTTAAATTCGTGCCCATAACAGATCATTTAGGAGAAGTTTGTGGTGGCTGGTTATAGTTTAGCAGTTTTGGCAGCAGTTAAAGGTTTAAACCGTGCCAGCCAGGCAGCCAGCGAGTGCTTTCTGACCTTCACAGCATAGCTGGCCCTCAGTGTGCATGGCTGTATTTGCTCTGTGTGTGTGGAGGAGGGGGGCGTTTCCTGGCTCTCATGTTTTCATCACCTCTCAAAAAAAACATACCGGCATACAAATGGTCTGGCACGAATTTTAGCACCGACCTGCCCGTTCGTTTTCTTTTCCTAACAATTCAGGCCAGTTGTTGTATTGATGAAGAGACTTAAACAATGAAGTTATTTATGCACTGAATTGCAGTATTTAAGATCAGTGCATACAGTGCACATTTTTATGTACTCGTATCAATTTTAAAGCAGTTGGGTTTATAATAGTAAAACTTCTTGTTCCTGGAGATGCATTTGTCGGTTTTTGTATATGTGCTGTGGAGGTGATGAGTTTCATGTCTCTTCTCTGACTAAAATGTTAAAATGAAGAGAACTTGAACAACTCTGATCACAGTATTGAAGCAAATGAATCATGTTTTTCGTGCCCATCAAAAAGGTTTTGGCTTTCAGCCACAGGTAAATCACCAGGACTCTACTTAAAACAGAGCCTGTTTTACTCAGAGTTTAATTGGCTCTAGTTGTCCAGCAGGCTGCCTTGCAGAGCTGCAGTTTAAAAGGACAGCTGATTGTCACGGTGTGACGTGGACACATGGGTAAGGTTTTCAGATACCACAAGCAGGAGGGAGGGAGAAGGGAAATGACGGGTCTGGGCCTGCACGGAAGGCTGCAATTGCCACAAAATGTGGAATATAAGTAAATTTACAAGCTACCTTTTAAGCGAGATGCATAAGTAAACAAAGAACTGCTGTCAAGTACAAGCAACCAAGTATTTTAAGAACAAGAGGGTTGATGACCACATCTCTTACATTTGCAGGGACAGTCACTTCCCTTCTTTATTGCACGTGCTATCTATCACAAACTTAACCACATGTCCACACAGCACCCTGACAACCAGCAGTCCTTTCAGATGGCAGCTCTGTGAGGCACCCTGCTGGACAGCCAGGGTACTGCAGGATACATTTACATCTATGAAAGTCCTGGAAGCGATTATCAGTTTTTCAGAATAAAAGTTGAATGTTTATCACATGCACATATCTAAAGGCTATTAGAATCAGCCAATCATCTAGCTTACAGATATACTGTTTCTAAACTCAAAAAGCATGGTGGTGATTAAGATATTCATTTGGTAGATGTAAGAATGAATAAATAAAATAACATCATCTGAAACAGTCAGTGGATTTGTTCTTCCTTTTAACGGTGTTTCCTCTACATGTCATTTGAAAACAGGAAACAAGCAGAAGTGGGTTCCTCTGATGATCGAGGTGAAGTCAGAGGGGCCCAGGGAGCGCTCGGCCTCTAGGAACAACAGCAGACAGAATGAAAACCCGCGCCTGCCTCCCAACGCCAGGAACGACCTCAGAGGTTAGTCTGTGACGTCTTCACTTGGTAACAGGTTTATTTTGGGTGAGAGGTTGTAGGAAGTTGGCTCCACATGGCGGTCATCTCTGGTGCTTGCACATGATAGCACATCTGAATATGCGACTAATGGAAGTGGCTTTGATGCCGTGTCTTTAGATGTTGATAATACAGAGCTTATTATTACATTTAGCTGGTTAAGAAAGTGCACATGACTCAGCAGCAGGATGTGGAGAGGTAGGGAGGTGTGTGTGTGTGTGTGTGTGTGTGTGTGTGTGTGTGTGTGTGTGTGTGTGTGTACGCACATGCATGCTCGACTGCTAATTTTATACTTCTGCTTTGATAGCTTCACTATTCAGCTGTGTACTTCACGTATTACTCCACTTGTGTTCAGGAAATGAAATCTACTCGCTGTTAGGAAGACGCTGTATCGTATTCAAATGTGTTTTATCACAATTTAGAAAACTAGTGAGAAAGAGAATTAGTTAGCCTCATTGGATATTTGTTCAGACCTACTTATCCAGTCTGGTTTAGTGTTTGCTGACAGGAATATGGTTGGCTTCCCTGCAGATTGGCATAGCCAAAAGTATGAGCGCGAGTGGCGTGACGACCACGATGAGGTTTCCAGCGTGAAGAGTGAGGGGGCGCCATTCCGCGGAGGATTCAGAGGTCGAGGACGTGGAAGAGGAAGAGGTCGGGGACGAGGCAGAGGTGCCGGGAGAGGTACGTCTTACTCGTTTTAGACGACTCAAAAATATCAAAAGAACACTTTTTTTCCCACCGCTAAGCAGGTGTCCTCAAAATGTTTATAAGTAATCTAATATGAACATCGCTTTTGTTTGTTTTTTTTTGACCACAGTAAGTTTTTTTTTTTTCCTTTTAAGTTAAAAGGCTGACCAGACTGCACTGACAAATCAGCATCATGCAGGATACTTGCACACGTTTCCTAATTTGAGGTCTGAATGCACTGAAGCAAGGTGGTAGCCAGATAATAGTGCAATAGCAGTGACACAGCAGAAGTCACATCTCAGCACAAAAGTAGCCTTGTAGCGTTTTCTCTGGAAATTCTAAGAAAAAGTATAACATGATTTCTTAATGCTGGAGAAAACGAGCTGCACAGTATTGTCACATAATAAAGCGTTTCTTCCTTGGATGGCGTTTCCTGGTTGGAGCTTTTTAACCAGCAGCAGCAGAAACTTCCATCCACCATTTGTTCTTCCTGTCATATGGACCGCAGCTAGCAATGCTTGTTTGAATGTGTTTACATTTGAGCTGCACTGGCTGTACTCTACTGTGTATTTTTTAGCCCCAAGTGGCGAAACAGGTTTATTTTTCACTGTTGGCAGGAACTGTTTTCATGCATATTTATGCAGAGTATTGTGTGTGGAGATTGTTGAAGTAGGCCTCTTTTTAGATACTGAATCATCATTGGAGGCACACGAGTGTTCCTCGGTCTTGGACGTGCCATTGTGCACACCAGGGGACGTAAACGTGGGGTATCGCTATATAACATTTTTATATCACTTAAGAATTTACAGCTATTATTGCAGACGCTGTGATATGGCAGAGCGCTTGGTATCACTATAAGAGATGTGCTGCAGAAGTGATGAGCTCTTCATGTCTCTTCTCTGACTAAACATCTGTGGAGAGAACTTTCACAACTCTGATCTCAGCACTGAAAGTAAAGCTGCCTGGGCTAAATCCTTTCAAAATTACTTTCACAGGAGACATCGCAGTTTTTAATTTTGTACCGTTTGGTTGGTGATGTCAGTGTTTTGAGTGCTTTGACAAACCCATTACCCACACAGCTTTTGTGGAAAGACTCCCCATGAACTTAAGTGAATTTGTCTTAATAGTATAGTTTGAGGGTTTTACTTCCAGTCCAGTCTTCTGTTCATCTGCAATCATGGAGTACAGCAACTTTCTCTTTATCAACGTTTCAAGGATTTAAGCTGGTGAATTGGATGAATTAAGTTGGTACAGGTAGACAGTGTCTTATCTAGTTTTGGTTGCTTTGGCTGCCACGGCTCTGAATCTGAGTGTTTGATGACCCTGATCTGGCCCCCACGGAGGCTAGAGTAAAAACAAAAAGTGCAATAACAACCAGAGAGTGTTGGAATGAGGACTGGCCTTGGCTCCAGCAGGAGAAACTGGTTTCCCTGAAGGCTTGTTGGTTTTGGCCAGAGTCTCCCTCCCACTTCCCTGTTGTTTTCACTCTCTTCATACATACATTTTTCCTTATTCCAACCCCCCCACCTCTCTCTTCATGTACTCATTTTCCTCCTTTTATCCTACACCCTCCTTCCCAGAAGCACCAGCTACTCATAAACTTTATAACGGTGCCCAAAAATGTGAGTGAAGCAATTTTATTTCCACTTTTCTCCCTTTTTTTTCCAACTTTTTTTGAGGTTGTTGACTTTGAGCAGCGCTGAAGAGACTTTCAGTTAATGCTCAGCACATGAACTTTGTCTTTGTGTATTTACTCAGCCCTCAAGTGGGTGCCCTCCTACATATGCCAATACACATACACACAGTGTAATTGTATTTTAAGAGGCTCACTGCTCCTTCACTTCTGCGTTCTTTATAATTTACATCTTAACACATTTTTTTTTCTTGGCTGTGCCTTGAATAGCTTTTGAGTTAAACAGCAGTTAAACTTGAGACTTATTCTCATTAATCTGCTCCTACTTACTGATTGTCAGTCTGCTGTTTTCATTCTTGTGTAACCTTCGATAATTCTCACTCCTAACTATAACTAGCAGCGTAAGTGACAATATGGTATGAAAGAGATGCAATAAATGGAATATTTAAAAACTATTCTTAGGGGATTTTTAATAGAAATGGTGAAACACAACAAAATTAACAGTACTTGAATAAGAATTAATGCTTTGGGGGTGAGTGTCAGTATAAGAGTCTTCTTTCAGGTCTTCAATGTGAGAGCCATCAGATAGCATCGATCTGAGAACAAAGATGCACCTCCCAATCAATTTTGCTACCTACTAATAGCAAGTGGAAGAATTTTAATCTTTTGATTGGCTGGTTTTGCAAGAAATGAATAGTAAAGGGTAAAAATGATGTGAGCACTGATAGCTGAGAAGGTTCACAACGCAGAGAGCATCTGCTGTTCCCGTGCACCGTCTTTCACACGAGTAATGTATGCACGCCGTGCTGCACGCTTTCTGTCTAACCGACTGCTCCTCTCCCTTCAAGGCCACTACGACTATCACTACAGCTACAAGTCCTACGACGTAAAAGACGGACCCTACGGACAGAAGTTCAGCAACTCGGTGACCTACTATTACGACAACATGAGCAGCAATGACCTTTACTCTGTCGATCGGGATCTGCTGAAGGACTACATCAAGCGGCAAATGTGAGTTTAGCTTTTCTGTCACAGGAATAGGTCGATGTCGGGGGGTAAACTCGTATTTATTGGGTTGCGTTCAGACATTATGTGCAGATGTGCTGCAGAAGTGATGAGCTCTTCATGTCTCTTCTCTGACTAAATGACGGTGGAGAGAACTTTTCACAACTCTGATCTCAGCATTGAAGCATAATGAGATGAAGTGATTGGCTTTTGCAAAGATGGCAGACCTTAAGGTTGCATGATGTCACATCTTGACGTCATGGCTTGGCTTTTCTTCCTCCTAAGATTAGAGCTGCTTAATTTGGGGAATTGCTGCAAATAATGTCAGTTGAATGGGTTCTACTGGTACAAACTGTTATTAGACATTTGTGGTGTGGCGCTGGAGATGGAGCTAAACATCATCGGTGCTTGACACTAGCAGCTTGAGCCTCTACACTTGAATCTGGTTGGTGGCCGAGTTGCACTGTGATTTGCTTGATAAGGAAACATGGAGAAACCCCCCCCCCAGTATTTCTGGTTCTGCAACATCAGCTTTGATCATTTGCGTTCATCTTTCAGCACTTTGCAGTTGCATCTCACTCTCCAGATTCTGAGTAGTGTGACCTCATTTGTCTGGCACCAGATTTAAACGGCTATTGTTCCGCCTCATGGTGTCATATTCTGGATTTTGTTTTAGGCAAATTATCTGTGTGACACGGACACACACAATGAATCAAACTATGATGGATCAAAAAGAAACTGGTTTCATCACATCTTTGTTCCCATCACAGTCAACTGCTTTAAACCAGAGCTGTTAAACTGATTGAAGTTGATCAGCACCTTAGGGCCCAGTTTGATCTTACGAGGTTCAGATCTCAACTGATGTCTAGAAATCCTTCAAAGTTTTCATACGTTTACACTCCTGTGTTGTAAGACTGTTATCCCCACAGCAGGACTAGCAGTGCATTTCACTGATGAAATTGGAGTCATTTTCACTCTTTGGAAAGTCACACATTTAGTTGATTTTGGACTCTTTCGGAAAGCCACATTTGGCCCCCGGTCTGCATGCTTGACAGTCTTGTTGTCGATAAGTGGTTAAGTTTACTTCACTTATACGAATAAAGTATCTCTTTTCAACATTACTGAAGCTGTTCAGATTATACCTGACATAGTCCAGTAAAGCACCTGCTGCTGGAGATGCTGTGTGTGTCGAAACAATACATTTTTGGCCGACTTACTCAGGCTCTGAAACCTTGTTAAATCCTCTGTTTTTAGTTTGGAAGATATGTGATGACTGTTGACATCTAGACAATGTTACATAACCAGTCGTAACAAAAATAAGTTTTCATTCAGTCTTTCCCTCTGATTTTCTTTTTCTTTTCTCACTTTACTTCCCTCTGATGTCAAAGACTAGGCATGAAATACCAGCATCTGCTGACCACTTTTCTCCCTGTGTTCTTTTCTTCCAGTGAGTACTACTTCAGCCTAGACAACCTGGAGAGAGACTTTTTCTTGCGGAGGAAGATGGATCAGGAGGGTTTCCTGCCCATCGGACTCATCGCCAGTTTTCACAGAGTTCAGGCCCTCACTACCGACGTCAACATCATTCTGGATGTAAGCGCGTTTCTTTGACTGGTTGAATGATGTCAGTCAGTGAAGACATTTAAAAATTCATGTTAAACGCAGTCAGAACTGGTTTGAAAGCAGCTGTAGGACAGAAAAACAAGCAATTAAATTGCATAAAAAATAATGTGAAGCAGCGTTCAAGTTAAAATGCACTAAAGGAAAAAAACCTTTGGGGGACTGTTTTCCAGAAGCTTCTGTAGTTCATTATGTGAAACAATTTTCTGTCCAGAAGTAGCTCGAGGGTACCGAACAACAAATATTTGGCAGGTCATTTTTGGGTTTTTGTACAACTTCAAAAAATGAATAAATACATTAAAAAATGATGCAGCTCTAATTAGTGACCTTTAGATTTGCTACTGGGATATTTTCACCTTTGGACAGAGTCAGTCTGGGTAGTTTCCCCGTTTCTTGTCAATACATGAATGGTCGCAAATTTCTACTAATCACCTGGGCGAACCGGTCCCTCATCTGTCCCGTCAGGCGTTAAAGGACAGTAAGGAAGTGGAAATTATCGACATGAAGATCCGTCGGAAGGTGGACCCGGAGAAGTGGCCGCTGCCGGGCCTGAACATGCCAAACATGCCGCACACGCATACGGACTTCTCCCAGCTCATCAACTGCCCCGAGTTTGTTCCAAGACAGATGGCTGAGGAGCCCAGAGGTGAGCACTCTGACCTGAAGCTGCACATTTTGTAATGTTTAACTGACCCTCAATTCTGCATCACACTTGAAACGTGCATTTCCCTCATTTACATGAAGAAAGTGAGAATTTTAAGATAAGTAATCCTTGCCTGGTGGTCAAAGTTAATGTTCACTGTTATCTTCTCTCTGCTGCAGGTTCGCCCAGGGCCTCCACACCAATGCAACAACAGACCAAGGCTGAACCAGATGTCTCCAACCTCAAGACCATGCCCAAGGGCCTCTCAGCTAGTCTCCCTGACTTGGACTCCGAGTCCTGGATCGAGGTTAAGAAGAGACCCAGACCTTCCCCGGCCAGACCCAAGGTCAGCTCAGAAAAGGTGAAATTCAGAGCAAAACACAGACAAGATGTTGAATTAAAAATGTTTTAAGAAGGAAGTGATCATGTGTGGTTGTTAGTCATTATATTAGAGGTTCATTTTGTCTATCATATCACTTTTGCTTCACAGCAGCAGGCACTGCAGTTTATTTTATTCTTCTAACTGCAGCATATATTTTTGCATGACCCCACTGCATCACTTTCCTTTTGTTTTAGTCTTTTCACATCATTCTTTAATCAAACCTCGCTTTCCGTACCCTCCTCCACCACCTCCTTCCTTTATTTCCCCTTGTTTGATCGGTTGACTGATGAAGTCCTCTTCATTGCAGCATCAGCAGCAGAAGGAAAAGGATGAGTCGATTCGCTCCCCGGTGCCCCAGCTTGGCTCCTCACCCTCCGCTGCTACCTCAGGAAATAAGGTGAGGAAGGAAATGTGTGTTATATAATGTGTTTGTGCTATTTTATTTAGAGTCTTGTTGAGATTGAGACTGTAGCTTCATCTTTCTGCAACTCTGTGATTTTTAAATCTGCACCTTTTTTAATCTTTATCAGTTTTTCAGTTAACTTACATAATCAGCTAACGTTTGAATATTTTTGTGCTTTGTTTTTTTTCACTCAGGACGGAGCTGAGCAGGACGAACCCGAAGAGCTCGACTTCATGTTCGACGAGGAGATGGAGCAGATGGACGGACGCCGCAACACCTTCACCGACTGGTCCGACGAGGAAACGGACGGTGAGATCGACGACCACGACGTCAACAAGATCCTGATCGTGACGCAGACGCCGCCCTACCTGAGGAAGCACCCGGGAGGCGACCGCACGGGCCACCACACATCGCGCGCCAAGTTGACCAGCGAGCTGGCCAAGGTGATCAACGACGGGCTCTTCTACTACGAGCAGGACCTGTGGGACGATACGTACGAGCCCGAATACGCCACCATCAAGGTGAGGATGTTCTGCTTGATTCTGCACTTAATCTGGTGGGTTATGAGACGACGACGTCCTGATGTAGAAGTCGGACAGCGTCCAGGTTGTGTCGCTGCCATGTCAGACACGTTTCCACCTGAAGCCTGGTGATGAGTAGATCCTTCAGCTGTTTCTGGATATGGAAACAAAACACCCAACAGAGTTTTTTGTTGTTTTTGTGTTTTTTGTTGTCGTGGCTGCCCATTGTTGCATTGTTGAACTCTTTGTGGCGACCTTCACGTACTCGCCGGCACAAATCCTGTGTCGTGTGGAACAGAGTGCTGCTGTTTATAAATAAACCCCACACGCAAGACCTCGGCCCGAGGGCTCGAGCTGATGGGCTGCAGGGGAGCTAAAGATGGAAGGTCAGAGATCTGAGGATGCTCGGAGGGATAGAGCCAGTGTGAGTCGCGCTTGATGATCTTGGCAGGGAGGATGATTCGTCGCTGTTTGGTTTTCGTGGCGTTTTTAAACTAGCTTTTGTTGCAGAAGGAACAAGAAAACATGCTTTACGGATGTATTCATGTGCAGAAACTTCAGGGTACTTGTGTTGATGTGAACCTGCTGGCTGCTGCGCTCGTGTCAGAGCAGTCAGATGTCAGATATGAGGGCGAAGAGAGTGTTTCTAGCAGCTATTTTTTGCAGCTGTATCTCGCTCTCCAGACTGCTGAAGATAAGGTCTGTTAATAATCGGTTTTGTCCAGAATGTAAGAGACATTTCCTGTGGTGTTTTGGAGTTTACAGGGAAATAATGTGAAAATGACTTTATGTGCTTTTTTTCTGGACGATTGAAGTTGGCTTTAAACTTTTATATTTTAATTAATTTGTGACGTTTTCGTATCACGGTTCCCAGAAAGAGACATTTTGTCACGCCTCGTGCATTAACATGTGATTTTTCTCATTTTTACAGCAAGAGGTGGAGAACTTCAAGAAGGTCCACCTGATCAGCCGTGAACAGTTCGACTGCTTGACCCCGGAGCCGCCTGTCGACCCCAACCAGGAAGTCCCACCAGGCCCCCCACGACCCCAGCAGAGTAAGGACTCAAAAACACAGCCAAATATACAACGCTTTTGTGTTTTTAAATAATTATCACACCCAAATCTGGGGATTCTGAGGGAAATCTATGCTGTATACATGTCACAAACTCTAGAGACCTCTCTAGAAGGAAAACTACACATCTGGAAAATACCATGACAGGCCTGTTCACTGCTGTTGAATTCTCCTTTGCGTTTCTGGCTACCTTTTCAATGCAGTTTTTGAATTTATCATTGAAAATAATAATCATCGTCTTAGTGCAATCATAGCATCAATATAAGGACTCACAAATGTTAGTAAATTCCCAGATGGAGATTGCCAAAACTATTGAAATGAACACGCAAGTAGAGCTGCCCGAGATTCACAGAATTTACAGACAATGTTACATTTTTGTGATTTATATCGTTATCGGACGATAAAATTCTTATATCGGGATATGAGATTTTGGTCATATCGCACAGCCCTAAGAGACGGTCATAAATGCTGGCAGTGATGCTACGACCCACGGCTCTACAAAAGTTCACCACGAACGTCTAAATCACCTATAAGAGATACAGAGAGAGCTGCAAACTGGGCTCTGTTTCACTGAAAGAACAGTCGGGCAGTTCTCGGCTTGTCCAGACCTTTTTTGTTTTCTTTTTCTTTTCCCCGCCCCCTCGTGTAGGACCCCCATCTTGGAAAAATTCCTAGATGGGAGTCAAGTCTAAGAAGATGAACCCATTTTTAAAAACCAGGCAACCTAGCAGAACCCAGATGAAGAATGGCAACACAACTAGAAGAGCTTAAAAACATAAAATAACTCTCATAGTTGTTGGGGGGATTTTTGTATTGCTGCTTGTGTAAAGAAAGATTTGACGCGAGACCGAAACAGACTGGAAATGAATCAAGAGGATGGGCGTCAGCAAAAACAGAGCAGTGATTCATAGAAATCACATTTTTATTTTACAGCAGATACATTCAACAGTGCTAATAAATATGCCAACATGTCGACATAGTCCTATGTGAACAATGGTCTGAAGGAATCTTTGAACTCCCTTTGGAACAATTTCCTGAGAGGAAAATTTGGATGGAATGACAAAGGATTGGATAGAAGAGAGGCAGCATGGTGCTCTAAATAATGTCATATTCTTCTGATCTTTCTCTAAAATTAGTTTTATTGTGATCGACTCGCCATTAAACATGCTCTGTTAAAGCACCAGCGCTCCACACGTTACTGTGGAAAACCATTGAGTGTTTTGTCCAGAGGTCGGTCTAAAATGACAGAAATGCGGTCTCGCTTTATGACTTGCAAGACAGACGACCCAATTTCTAGCAACTTGGTGGTACTCTGTAGGAACTGTTACTGGTCTCCAGTTAAAATCTGCAGTCTTTAAATGTGCTGTAAACGGCTTTAACAACACTCACTATTTTCATTGAGTCATTTTTATTCAACATCACTCGCATTAAAGAGACATTAAGAAGTTCTGAATCCATGTTGGTTCTGTGGTAACAGCTGTGGCTTTACTGTAGTCCATTATCATCACATTGTGAAATAAATGAAGCTATAAGATCAAAGATGTTGTGACATTAGATGTCTCTTAAAGTGTTTAAGTGTGTGTCGGGACTTTGCGTGTGAAGTTTTTCGGTTCTTTTCTACAACAAATCTATCTTCGTCCACAGTCCCCACAGACGCTTTGGCAAACAAACTCTTCGGTGCCCCCGAGCCCTCCTCAATAGCTCGCTCGCTGCCAACTACCGTGCCTGACTCGCCCAACTACCGCAGTGCCCGGACGCCCCGGACGCCTCGCACGCCTCACCGGAAGGACCCGACCATGACGCCTCGCTTCTACCCAGTCGTGAAGGAAAGTCGGCCCGTCGATGCCAAGGTGAGACGTTGGAATTGTCTTTTAGTGGCAAAACCTGTTGGGTTCAGCATGAAAAGCTCAGCGACTAAACGTGTTGATTTTTCTCCGCGCCCTTTTAGACGCCTAGGAAGAGGAAGACCCGGCACAGCTCCAACCCGCCCCTGGAGTGCCACGTCGGTTGGGTGATGGACTCCAGAGAGCATCGGTCCCGTACCGCCTCCGTCAGGTGAGACCCTCTGCTCTCTGTTACACGCTCTGCAGTCAGCTTTGATAATACCAGAACATAAAAGGAAAAGCATAGAAGATATTCATATTGTGTACTGTCCTTTAAGTAAAATGATCACAAGACTTAAGGTTTACTGAAGGTGGACTTACTTTAGTAGATCTCCACCTAATCCTCCACCTTTCTCTCTATCAGCTCTAATGCAAGCCCATCGGAGGGCACCCCCGCCCTGGGTAACATCGGCTGCACTCCCCAGTCCCTCCCCAAGTTCCAGCACCCATCGCACGAGCTGCTCAAGGAGAACGGCTTCACGCAACACGTTTACCACAAGTACCGCCGGCGTTGCCTAAACGGTGCGTTTCCTCGTTTTTAAACATCCCTTAAGTTCTGATCAGAGACTGTTTAGCATTAATTATTACAAGTTAATTGAAACTGTGTCCTTTATCTTCATGTATTTGACCATTTTTTTCTCCATCACAGAGCGGAAACGGCTGGGAATCGGCCAGTCGCAGGAGATGAACACGCTCTTCCGATTCTGGTCATTTTTCCTGCGGGACCACTTCAACAGGAAAATGTACGAGGAATTCAGACAGCTGGTGGTCGAGGATGGAAAAGAAGGATATAGGTAAGATCTGCAACCTGTGTATGTAGCAGTGACATTACTATTGGACAGTTGGATTTACGTGATGGGGAGAAGAGCAGATGTAAAGCTTTGGCAGCACAGTGGAAACGGGCTCTGTGCAGCTGTCTGAATCTAGCTTTTGTTATTTCCAAAGCTCGGTGTGATCTAATTTCTCTTGTTTCCTCTCTCGACGCTTATGTGTTGCAGGTACGGTTTAGAGTGCTTGTTCAGGTACTACAGCTACGGTCTAGAGAAGAAGTTCAGACCAGACATCTTTAAGGACTTCCAGGAGGAGACCATGAAAGACTACGAAGCTGGTGAGGAAACCTTAAAACACTCTCAGAGGCACCTCAGCAGAGATTTTTATATGAACAAGCTCTTGTCTTCTGTACAGTCACGTTTAACAACATTTGTTTTCTGACCACAGGGCAGCTGTATGGACTTGAGAAGTTCTGGGCCTTCCTTAAATACTCCAAAGCCAAGAACTTGGAGATTGAACCCAAGCTGCAGGAGTGCCTGAGCAAGTTTAAACGCCTCGAAGATTTCAGAATCGACGTAAGTTAAATATTCTTTGAAGTTTGTAGGTATAAGCAGGCTGTAAGGTGTATAATAGGGCTGAAGAGACATGATCTTACTTCCAGTATCGATGATCAGTTCTTAGGTAAGAAAGGTGAACTGAGATACAAAAGTTCATAAGAAATTATCCTGAAAAGATTTGAGGTCACACACGAAGTGTCATATCGGATTTAAGCTCTCTGTGATAATAAAGGATATAACCTGATGATATTTAAATGCTAAGATGAGCCTAAAATTGGTTCACGAACTAACTTCAGGAAGATGATGTGACTTCTGACAGGTGAAAGAAGATGAGCATGAAAGATGTGTGGTCCTATGTCACACTGTGGACAGAGTTTCAAAGTTGGGTGTCTTGCAAACAAACAACATATCAATTTAGAATGATGGTCTCACAATGCGTCTACTGACAGGGAGGAAAACAGAAAGTCGGACCAAATGGATGCAAGTGAAATGTGTAAATGGAGTTGAGCCTGAGCAGCAGAAGCTGTTTGCATGTTTCCTTATACTGTTATCATGATCTCACTGACTGAGGCGTCCCACGGAAACAGATACTGTCCTTGGTGCTGATTCACTAGGTTTTATCTGTTTTATCAGGAGTTTACGTGCTTCAAGTTTTCTCCTGTTTGTATCAATAAGAGCTTAAAGGTTTTTTTGAAGCGCAGCATGTTGTTGCCTTAGGCGTGTTATCTAACACGATTATTTCTGCTTCTAGCCGCCTATGGAGGAAGGAAGTCGCCGAAGACACTCGTCCAGTGGGGATGGTCGCCGCCGGCACCCCTCTCAGCCCTCCAGCCGTCCCCACAGTCAGGCCAGCTCAGGCCCCACCCACGCCACCACCACCCAGGTTCCCACAGCCAAGGATGATGCCAAACCTACCAGCCACAAAGCCCCGGCTCCCACTGCTGATCCCGCATCAAATGCCAAAACACTGAAGTAACTCCACAAACACACTGGCCCACACAGACTAAATTAACCAAGTCTGCAAGTCGCCGGTTCTCTCTGCGCCACAGGAGGGGGAGGGGCATCCAGCTCTTCATTTCAAGCATGTGATATCTTTTTTTCTTTTTTTTTCCTTGTTTTTGCGCCTGTGAAAGGTTTGATAAATAAGAGAGACAATAAATAATATGCCTCGGTTTATTGATCACTGCTAAGGTTTCTGAACTTTTTGTCTTAATGAGGCAAGCAATGGATGGGTCGACAAACCCATCCATTGCAAAACACTTGTGCAGACCTTTGCCGGATGGTTTAGGTTTAACATTCTGGAAAAAAAAAATTTTTTTCCTTCCCTCCTTGTTTTTGGCCCCTCCCTCCCTGTTTCTGGGACCCTCTTTGATCGTCACTGTCCTGCTGGTTGAAAGATCTTTGATCCCTCATCCAAATCTCAGATTAATGATGACTATTTCTTCAGCACGAAGTGGAATTTGAGATGTGGAAATAGTTTGAACAAGACTGAGCATCTAAAAAAAACACAAACAAGCCCCAGTAATGGCCCGCTGGAGGCCGTACTGCTCTTTGACATCCAGTCGGACCAAAGTGGTTAGAACCGAGCAACTAACTTTTTCATCCGCAGCGCCCTGAGAGTTTTCAAAGGGCTAATATATGAAAAAAATAATTTACCTTATGGCTGCACATTGAGGGGAAAATATTTAAGGAAGCAAATGATTTAAAAAAAAAAAAAGAGAGAGAGACTTGCATCAACCCCTTGCTATGGACAAGATCATTGAAAGTTGCCTTATTTTAATGGTTTTACTGCTTCTAAGTTGTGCCCGCCACCTTATTGTCGATTGTACAGCATCAGTCACCCATATATCTCACCACCATTTCCAGCTGAGGCCACTAGTTGGTGCTCTCTGCCAAATTTATTTTCCATCCCCCTCAGTCCCCTTTCATCTGTCTTCCAAGTGTCATTTGGTCTGTTACAAGTCCTGTAATTCATCGCTGTGATTGCAAGTTGTGGCTTTTTGTGCTGAAACACGTCAACCTGGTGAAAGTTTGTCAGCGCCCCACCCCTCGCGAAAAAAATAAAATAAAACACTTAAACGTGATGGAGAGTTGGGGTTGATCTCCCTTTGGGTGCTACCTGACTTCCTGTCGTCCTCCACCTTCCCGTCAGATGAGCTGCATCCATCCGTTTGTCAATCCATCCATCCATCAGTTGATCATCAGTGACGCTACAGGACTGGAAATCATTACAATCTGGATTACTTGAAGAGGCGATGGTTACAAAGAGGACCGTCGTCCTGTGACGCAGGTGCTTTGGGTGGAGACACTAACGATGCTAAGACGTTCAGCGAGCTGCCTGCCACCGCTTCCCGGTTCTCACACGGATCCAAACGTAAGGTGCAGGCAAAAACACGGACAGGCAGGTACTGATGTAGCAGCGTGGGCACGCTCAGTAGAAAACGCGCTGCTCGACGTCTTGCCTCACCGTGGACTGGATTGTTTGTTCACAACCTGTTGAGTCGTCACTCTTCGTACAGGACTATTAAATCTGATGATATCAAGCAGAAGAGCGACTCTTCCTCCACGAGTGTAAATGTGAAATTTGAGAGATGAACAGAAAAGATAACAGCTCCCCACCTCTTGTTTTATTGTCTATAGTACAGATATATATTTGCCTTACATGTGTACGTACTCTAACTTTTTTTTTTTTTTTTTTTTTTTAATGGTCTCATGATTTATCTTTAATGCATTTTAATTTCAATTTGCAGTGTTTGTAGTGTTGTAATGCTGGAGGAGCGCTCTGTGTCGGGCTGATATAAAAACAGAAATGGGAACGTAGCTCACATCGCAAAAGGGAAAGTTGACATCAGGGCGTCAACGGGTCTTCAATGTTTAAAACGAAAAATAATGTGTAAGCTTCTAGTGTTTCATGTTGAAATCAGTTGATTTGATATTTTCTTTTTAGTGAAGATGAGAGAAACATCTCTAATATTACTCTTTTATGAAGCCTTCAATTTTTCTACAATTAGAATGTATGCAAAGTCTAAAAAAACTGAAGAAAATTCTTTGATTTTTGGGTTTGAACTCAACCAGAAGTTCATCAAATTCTAGTTAAAAGAAATTATAAAAAAAAATGCACATGTGCAAATAGACATGTGGGAAGAAGTGTTTCCTGCTGACCTACTGAGTGCTTGTAGCTAATGTTTGCTCCAGTCATAACTTCAGTTTGAAACTGCATCAGACACCTGTGCCTGTCTTTCTTTTTTTGGGGGGGGGCCCAGAGGTGGATGTCACATTGTCCTGTCAGTGTTATGTTGTTCAGTTTCTTCCTCTTAAATTTAGAGTTGTATTTAAATGCAAAGTGAAGCTGTACTTGCTTTTTATTTTATTTTTTGCCCACCCTCCCCTTTAATCTTTTATCTTCAGGGAGATTTGGATCAGTTTCAGTTGAAACATCAAAGTGTTTACTGGAGAGGAGGAAAAAAAAGAGCTATGAAATAATTCAGAACTGAAAACTCGTTTCCCAAAGCCGGCAAAGCCTTTGATGTGATCATCACTCGTCTCGGGACATTTGAGGGGATTCAGGTGCTTTGGGAGTTTTCATCCATCTCTATCAGCATTGAACTGCTGCTGTCCATATAATCTCTAGGGGGCGCTGCCTGTTCAGCTGGTCAGAGTTCCCAGCTGTGCGGGATAAAAGATGGACGTATGGAAGGAAGAGAGGAAACTGAGCAAGATGTGATGTCGCTCAGAGGAATATGGCTGTTATGATGTCTGGAGACTGGGAGGACAAAATTCCATAAAGCCATATGAATAAGAAATAACTGTATATGAACATCAATAGTTCATTACATTACAGTATCCTAGGCTTGTCATGAGGAAAAAAAAGATGAAAACGAGGAAAAAAGGAACAAAAAAATATATAAAATGGAAAAATGTAAAATACTTGAATGAGATCTTGTATTATAACATTTAATATTCATAATATCTGCTTTGTAGGCTGACGTGATTCGCTATTAGTGTTATTTGTAATTTGTAGTAATTATGCTTTTCCTTTAATAAAGAAAAAAAACCACAAAACGCACAAAAAAACCTCAAACACCAGGTGTCATGTGATCATTCCTATTGTCTATGAAACCCACAGAAAGACCACATGCTTTTAATACTTTAATATTAAACAGTTCTATCAGAACATTTGTTACATTTGTATTAATCACTTTTTTGGTAATCCAAAAAGACATTGATATTCTGAAAGTATAAGTGCCACAGATATGCAAAGTGCAAAGGAATTGCTTGTCATTTGCCAAAGAATACAGATTCTCGTCTGTCCCAGTGGTCAGTGAACGCAACAGAAGAGTCTGAATGGGTGAAAGTGCTTTTACTAAACTTACAAAAAGTTAAAGAATTCATTAGAAATTAACGATTGCATTTAAAACTACAATAAGATACATCAAACAGGAACATTCACATTTGTCTTGCATGCTCTTGCGGTGATAATATCGCCTCTTTTACATCCATCGAGGGAGTGGTTTCCTCAAACGGTTTAACAGTTGGGTACAAGTAAAAATGCATTCAGAACGAGTGCCAGCAAACAGTGAGACTGCAGAGTGCTGTCCACTCCTGTTTTCACCCCGTTAATCACAGAAAGACTTCAAATGTGCTGTAGCTTAAGTCACCGATGACTGTAATTCAGACTAAACTCAAAGATGTGAAATGAAGCAAATGTCAAGACAACGGACAAGAAAAAGGAAAAGCTTGTTTCCATCCTGACTTCTTTTTTTTTTTTTATTGTTAAAAATTAACAGAGCTTAAAAGTAAAATCACATCTGTATGTTATAGTGCAATGACCACACACTAGCACATAAAAGTCAGGTGGGTGACTGCAGAGGCTCGGCAAACTTGACTGAAGATTCAAAATATAAAAAAAAAAAAATCAAAGTTTTTAAGATCGATTGGGAATTGCATATCCCCGCATAAGATTCGACCGTTGCAGTCCTCACTGGCCCTTCTTTTGTGTGTCAGGGATGCTCTCGTTCAGCGGGGTGAAGCTGGTGAGCAGAGTGTGGCGCTCGTACTGTTTGGTCTGACGGAACTTGCTGTCTGTGCTGTGGAGCCTGTCCAGGATGCCGAAAACGCCAAAACACTGATTGAACCTGAAAACCGAGACAAGTGAGGGCAACTGTTAGTTATCCACCAAGCAGAATTAGAAACAATTGCCCCAATAATAATAATTTTCAAATTCAGATTTAAGTTTTAAACAACTCAACTACAGGAAACCTATAAAAAGCTGAATAATAGTGGACTTCAGTTTGTCATCCTCACTGCACTGCACAATGAGTGCTGTTGTGTATCAAAGTGAAAACTCAGATACTAATTTGAAGCTTTTACATTCTGCTTTGTGAAGCAAACTCACATGTGCATATAATTTATTAATGTGGGGAAACGCAGTAACATTTCTTCCTCCGGTCATCGCCTGGTCCTGCAGGACGTTTCTTCCTGTTAAAACGGAGTTTCTAGCTCCCACTGTCGCCAGGTGCTTGCTCTTAGGGTTTCATCTGATTGTTGGGGAATTCTCTGTATTATTATATCATCTCTGCTTACAATATTACAGCTATAGAGTGCATGCCACAACAAATACTCTTGTGCATTTTCCTGTAATTTGGCATCTTCCCCAACTCAGTGTTACTCGTCTTCCTCTTGATGGGACATTTTCATTGATTTAATTGTCCAATGATAGTGGATTATTCCTACAGTGCTGTCCCACTAATTATTAAAAATCATTTCAGAGTCACACAGTCATACAAGCATAAACACCAAGATACTATATTTTTTACTTACTCTGGTGTCTTGCTTATGCCATATTAAGCCACATGGAAAGACTTCCCAGACTGTACATAATTACTTTCTCCTGTATGAGTAACACTGTGTACAAAGTGCAGTACATAACATTGCCTTTTCAAAGTTATACATTTATCAGCTTCATCTCGTCGAGGTAAACGTTTTTGGAGTAGCTTCACCCGAGTCTTTGCACACGTGAAGGTTCTGTGTGCCTTCACGGGTCTTATCTAAACAAGATAACTGTACCAGCATCACTGCCTTCCCATCCGGTCGAGTTACTGTGAACTTTGACCTTTCGGATTTGCAAAGTCATCATTATTTCTCTCCAGCAGACTTTTGTGTGACATCCTGTTTGAGTCCAACTGAACATTTGCACCAGTTAAAGAAACTTTTAAGCAGCATTTCTAAGATCTCACCTTCAAAACAACAGAACAGGACCTCTGTAAAACAGGACAGGTAAACTCACCTGAGGTGGTGGAAGTCATGGAACTCAGGAGAAGGCAGGAAAGGAAGGTGGTATCCGCAGTGGGAGATGGTGGTGCTGACCAGAGCTACGCAGTACCACATGGAGGTGGTGGATACGTGGGAGCCCAGAAGAACCGGCCCGCTTACCACCGGCAATAAGTTGGAGATCTAACAGCAGAGAACAATCCAGTACGTTTAACAGAAACACACTTACCCTTAGCAGAAGTAAAGTGCTGCGAGACTTGGAGGTGTGAATTATCAGTTCTTCTTTCTTTCTTTTATTCTTCTCTTGCATATTTAAAGATGAAATAGTCTCTGTGATTTACAGCAAATGTACACGTGTGATCCGTATCTGCACGTTTGATCCATTTTTGCTGTTTAACACAAATATCAACTACAGTGGCAATCACGGAGCCAGCAGGGATACTTCAGGGACTAATCCGCTCAGCTCTAACTGTGCTAAGAGTGCAGAGAGTTCTTTCAGGATCAGGTCTGACCAGATTCCTAAAGGTATAAATAAGAATCTGTTTGGTTTACGTGAGATAGTTCCAGCTGCTTTGACACTCACAGGGGAAACGGTTCATTTCTTTTTGTTGAGTAGGAGAAAGAGGAAGGCTCACCACGTGCTCCAGAGGATGAGCGTAGATGGAGACAATACCGATGGGAGCGGTCCAATCGTGGTGCTGTTTGTGGTAATGCTTGTAGAGGCTGGGGTGGTGGAACAGCCTGAGGAAAATCAAAGAAACAAAATGAACGCATAAAACGACTGCACCCTATCCTGCGTCAAGGTTTGTACTGTGCGCTGGCAAAGGCTCTGAGCTCACATAAGAACAATCGGATTAACGCTGATAGACGATGTTGCAGGCTGCATTGCTTTATGTAGGGTGAGTCTACAAACAATGTTTATACGGATCGCACCTAATGTCCATGTCCTGTCGCTAAAAATCTAACATGGTGAATTAAAACAGTATATAACTATAAAACAGAGGGACTGCATGCACATGAAAGAAACACAGATCAGCGTACTGTTAACATCACAATCGCCTCCATCTCTGAAATGAGGAAGAAATGTCATCTACTGCCAACGATCCACTGATTGCATGTTTCATTTTGATGTGTCATGGGTGTTTAAAGTAAAAAATAAATGTTCTTTACCTGTGTGAATAGTAGAAGAAAATCTCCTCCAAGATGGCGAAGGCGGCCAGCTCCATCAGGGCCCAGTGAAAGGTGGGCAGCTCGGGGCCACAGGGGTTTCCTCTCCAGCTCATCAGGTAGTAAACAACCACAGTCATGGCCCCGGAGATTACCACGTGGTTGAAGAGGACACACTTCAAGGCTTGGCGCAGCTTAGCTGGATCCACCTGGAAGACAAATGAAGAGGTCAAAAGAGGTATCAAAACTATTCAAACTACCAAGCTTCCCTTTCCACTGACAAATGTAATTTACATGGCATGACACTGCGTTCATTTGAAAGACACTTTTTATTTCATAAAGAGAGGAAAACATTAAAAACTGAAAGCTTCTCTCTTTAAAAGGACGACCAATAACAAGGTCAGACCAGTTCTTTCTATTTGCATCTATATCATGCATATTTAATCATCTTCACTTAATACTTGATATATATCCTTATTTCATGTCTTATCCTTTTCCATACTGTTGTTTCTGTTTATGCTGCAAAGTGTGTTATAAATAAGTCTTTATACTCATCTGACACCCCCTGTTAGGTACACCCGTCCAACCACATTAATGCACTTATCTAATCAGCCAATCACATGAAAGCGCCTCAGTGCATTTACACATTTATCCATGGTTAAGATGATCTGCAGAAGTTCATTTTCAGAAAGAGGAAGAAAGGCGACTGAAGTGACTTTGAATAAGGCATAAAGTGTTTTGAAACCTGCCAATCTACTGGTTTCCAGAGAATGTGTGAAAAAGAGAAAATATCCATTAAGCAGCATTTCCTGGTATGAATTTCTACAGAAATGTGCAGATGGAAGGGTCACAATTCAGTGTAAACAGCATGAAAGCATGGATTCATCCCGCCTTGTATCAACGGTTCAGGCTGGTGGTGGTGGTGTAAAGCCCTAGACGACATTTTCTCAGCATGTTTAGAGTGCCTCGGTACCAAATCAGCAAGATGAGTAGTGTTGCCAACCATGCCCATCCCTTTATGGCCACACTGTACCAATCTTCCAATGGCTGCGTTCGGCAAGATAACACACATCACAAATGGCCTCCACACCAGATCTTAATAATAATCTTAAAAATCCAATAAAGCAGCTTTGGATATGTGATTGAACATGAGATTTTCATCATGGATGTGCATGAGTGATGCAATCATGTCAGCATGGACCAAAATCTCTGCAGACTGCTTCTAGCACCTTGTTGAATTGTTGTCATGATGAATTAAGGCCTTTCTGTTGGGGTCCAACCCAGTACTAGCAAGATGTACCTAATAAAGTGGTCTTTGAGTGGATATCTGTATCAGCTAATTTACCCTTTTACCTCCAACCTTTGGAACCCAGTTATAAACTCATGCCATGTCATAATGAACTTTCCAGAGTGTGAGAACAGTGTGTCTCTGAAGCTTACACTGACCTTTTGTACATCTGTGTGTTTTCCATAACATGCACGCACACACGCTCTCTGAACAGCAGACTTTGTTTCTGTGCAGACTCTTTATCGAATGCTCTTTGTTTTCTCTCTCAATGTTCTTTTATTTGACATCTTTTTCCCTTTACTTGAACCAGCTGCAGCAGATAGCTCCACGAGTGTGGCTCTCTTCCATTTAGAAAGGCCTTTTTTTCTCCCCACTGTTGCCACGGGAAACATTGGTTCCCTATAATCTACAGGGTGTTTGCGTTATAGTATAAAGTCCCTTAAGATAACTATCATGCTGAATTAGCTGTTTACCTATAGTAGATTACATTGATTTTTTTATCATCTAGTGTAAATAGCTCCACAAAATGCTAATTTTAACATAAATAAATGTTCCTACACTTAGAGATAGTGTGACTATACATTCAAATTTACAGCTCTTCTCATTCACCAGTGACATGCACTTGTTATTTAGCAGTTTCTAAAGCAAATGTGTGATCACTACACATGGGCTCTGACACATTGATCAGATAATTTAGATAAACAGTTACATTACTTGATAAAGTCATATAATTTTATCATTCTTAACCAGTTATATTGCTTTTTAAAGTACACAAGCACTTTTACCCAATTTTATAATCTTGTTCCATTATAGCACATCCTGGTTTGTTTATGACCAGTAGATCCCAAGTTCAGACAGCTATTCTCGATCATTGACCTGCAGTATTTCTGCTCGGAGTCACAGACAAACACTGTGACAGCAGCTTTTCGCAGATTACCTCATCATTAAAGATATAAAATTTAAGGGCCGCAGAAATATATGTCAAGCTGTAACAGCGGCAAATTCCACTGAGTACATGCAAATCAGAGGAGGAGGGATTTTTGAAGCGATAACACACTCGCTGATGGGAAAACGAGAGAAAATAGGGGGAAAACAATAAACTGGAAGTCTTTTTCATTTGGGTAAAGTGAGTCTCCAGTTTGTGCACTGGAAAAACAATCACTAACAAGGACACTTCTCACAGTAACCCCTGGTTATCAGTAATGCCCCTCTTTATCTCTGCGGTGTCTGACAACATCTGTTAATCAAACACAGTTAGAGGACTTTGGTCAGACGGGCATGTGGAGAGCCCCATCGTTTGCAGATGTTATCAACCACATCTGCACACACGCGCATGGTGTGGATCTTTAAGTAGAGCAGCGGCCTACAGCAGCATGCCCAATAGCAGGACTCGAAATTAAAATGTAATTGTTTTCATTTTTAAATCTCATATTCACTTAAAAAAAAAGATATCATGTGATCATATCATAAGCTTGTACATTTTATGTAGATGGCATGAAAAAATAAAACAAGTAACAGTGCAGATAAAACAAAATAAAATAAAAAAAGCTTACTGGGTTGTTCTTGTCCAACTGGATACGGTAGCGGGTGATGAAGGACGGTGTGCCAGTGATGTCCACCCACAGCAGGAGAGCATTTGACCCCCAAAAGGCCAGAGTGGGAAGAAGCATGGTCCCTATGGAGATAAATAAGATAACTATTAGAGAACCTTTAACTCACCCGGGGCCTTCATTATGCGTTCATTTACGCACAACTCCAAACACACCAGGAGGAGATTTCAAGTTAAATCCATGGCAAAATCTTCCACAATGACATCATCACTGTGCACCCTGCTGTTTTTGTTTGTTTGCATTAAATTATATCACCAAAGGTGTTGCTCCAGCATGGTGAGGAGTGATTCAGTTTTGGAGTCGATCCAAAACTTAATTACTCGATCTGGAGATTTTTGGAATGATTCACTGAGATTATTATTTTCATTAATTAAAATTAATGGAAACATTCCCTTGATGATATCATTACACCCTAATCCAGGTCCAGATAGCTTTCTTAACAAGGGAATCAATTCATGCGTGGTGTGTGTTGAGTTTTTAGCTTTGATAGTATTTAGTTAATATCAAATCCGGTTCTTTGATATTCTGGATAACTGGTCTTTTTATTATTAATAATGGATTGCATTTATATGGCGCTTTTTGAGACCCTCAAAGCGCTTTACAATTCAACTATTCACTCTCACAAGCTACAGTTGTAGCCACAGCTGCCCTGGAGCAGACTGACACAAGTGAGGCCGCCATATCACTTTTTTTCGCATTATTAGCATCACCAGTAGGTGGTAGGTGAAGTGTCTTGCCCAAGGACACAACGAGCAGGGGATCGAACCAGCAACCTTCCAGTTACAAGATGAGCTTCCCAACCCCCTGAACCACGGTCGCCCAATTTTTATATTATAGTTGATAATGTTATTATAGTGATGTTATTATTATAGTGTGATGTTATGTGGACTGAAAACACTGAACTGAAAATACATACCCTACCTAGCACACATCCTATGTCCTACATACTCTAGATAACATCTGAATGAGCTAAACCACCTATTGTGCAAAAGCTGCTCGCTGTGAGACAGCAAGTGAGAAATCTGAACTAATGTGTTCTTAGTGCTCCACAAACATGATTTTTCCTCTGTGCTGGCTAATGTGACCTTATGTGTCCAAAATATAGGGGAAAAAATCTATGCATTGATGAAACCACCTAAATGATATGATACAAAAGGAGGTCATTTAAGTTATTTGCATGTTTAAAGCAGTCTGCAGTGCTTGCAAATCCACAGTCATTTGCAATGTTGCACTCTGGTTTTATTTCTTACCCAGGAAGAACAAAGAAGCGTCGTGGCCCTCGTATGCCACGTACAACTTGGTCCACAAGTTCTGCCAAAAATCTCCCGAAGCTCCCCAGAATCTCTGAAGGTGCCTGAAGGAGGAATTACAGCTCAGTTTTAAATTCACAAAACTGACTACGTGTTAAACAAACCTCTGTGGAAACTATTCGTTACACACTTGTCTACACATCTTGTGCTTGCATGCTCTCTCCTTTCCAGCAGCCCATATGGAACCCTCCAAACAAAAATCTAACTACCAATAAAAACACCCAGGGATGGACAGTGTGTCAAACAACTGCAGCTACAACTAGTCCAGCTAAGACTCCAATCTGAATACTTGTACACATTACATAATTTCAGGTGATGAAATTTGTAATTTCATGTAATGCTGTGTTCTCGTTACACCCTTTACCAGCCTAACATGTACTGTCCTGTCCTCGTCTATCCAGTCCTGGCTCTGCACCATCCTGCTCTCACTCCTCCCATCCAATTCTCATCTGTTGGGTCCAACTCCTTGTCATGTAGCGCCTGCCTCTTTCTACTATGCATAACGTAACAACCTGGCAATGCCACTCCTCCAGTTTATGTCAGGGCAAACTGTTGTTTTGCAAATGTGACATACCATGTCAGTGAGTTCCCGAACGCAGCCAAGAATAAGATCCCAGATCCAATGACAAACCCGGCTTTCTTCACAGAGTCCCACAGTCCTCCGGGGCCCTCCTGGGAGACAGAAAAAGAAACAGCGTTGTGTGAAGCCCTCTCTTGCTTCGGCGATGAGAATGCAATCTCATGATGTTTCGCTATATTAGCATTTCCCCACAGAAACCTCTCCTGGTACAGAAATGTCTCAAAAACAACAGCGAGACTGTTACTGAAACCTCTATCTCGCCAGGAGGACGAGAACACTGTGGATCTGAGTGGTTCCTGTTGAGTGTGGGGTTTTCAGGAACTGCCTGAAGTTAATAACCCAGAATGCAAAGCAGCAGGAGGGGAAACAGTCAGACTCTGAAAACTCTCTCTGTGTATTTTACTTAGGCAATTACAGCCCACATTTATAGTGCATTTTCAATCATCATAAAGAGCATCTCAGTTAAAAGGATAACAGTATTTTACACCTGTTTAGAAAGGTCTAAATGTAGCTGTTTACACAGAAAATGTGCACAATGACTCTGACAAAATGCATCTGCACTGAGAAATGCGGATCAGTTCACTCAGCAGGAAGTAAGCCCAAGGATTGATGTCACATTCACTAGACTCTCTAAAATGCCAGCTTTTCACCTCAGCTGCCCTCATCCAAGCCACGACAACAGAGAGAACAATGTCACACAAATGCCGTGCTGGTCTCACGCCTCAGCTGGTCGTTTTTAAGAGATGCAATCATGATCATGAAGATGCAAATACACCCATGCTTCCTTGTGCACTTATTGTGACATTTTTGCTTACTACATTTATTACCCATATATTTTTTCTGAAAACTGAGTAACTAAGCTATCGTTTCCCTGTGAGCTACACTCATTTTGCTTTTCTGCTCCACGTGACAACAAAACCCGTCTCTACCGCTTCACTGATCAAAACACTCCTTTTCTCACGATCATACACACAATCCAGTATTTGCTTTTGTCTGTTTGCTGCCTCTATAGATTCGAAAATTAAAAAAAAAAAAAAAAAAAAAAAAAAAAGGAACGTGCCTATCAGGTCAAGCCTGTTGTCAACAACATACAGCAAAGAGGGCAAGTCTCGGTGGAGTCACGGTTTAAAAACAGCAGTCAGATGGAAAGATTCCTAATTAGACACATCAGGCTGCAGCTATAAAAATAAAAATTAAACCTTTAAAGATGTGATTTAGAAAAATATGCACGAACTAGTAGTGTATGCAGAAAACTAATAGAATAAGCTAAAATTTGACTTGTATTTAGCCCACAGGGAAGGTGAGAAATCCAGATTTGATTTTTTTAAAAGGATTTGCCAAACATCAGCTTCTGTGTGTGCTTCAGCCCCCCCCCGGGGGGGAATATAGAGATATGTAGGGCAACATGAGACAGGTTTCATTTGAAGCTTTGCACGCATCAAAGTATCTGCGGTTGTTTGGCAAAATTACATTACATAACATACACATAACAACGACCTCCCCAAAACCAGATGAGCAGTAATCCAGCAATTCACATCGGACAGCTAAGAGGGGAAAAAAAGTCATGTAATGTATAACGGATCGAGGGTTGTGCCTGTGTTGTCGATGACTCGCTGTATTGTGTTGCCGCCTTGTCCGTTTGTGAATCTTTTCAGTTGAATGGTGATAACAGCAAGGTGTTTGGCTGCAAGGACGACCTGTTCTTACCTGTCGGCCGCTGCTTCCTCTGCTCTCCTCAGCTTCCCTCGCACCTGCAAACACAAAATTACATACAAGAGTTTTATTTAAATAGTGCCAGATCACAACAACAGATACCTCAAGGCGCTTATTGTAAGGAACTATGATCTATCAGTAATTGCCAGTGAAGCACATTTTAAAATGAAGAAAAAAATCAAACTATGATTCTGGAAGCAAAAAATCCTAATGAAGTGTACCATCTCAAAATAACTAATTACAGAGCGAAAAGGTTTATTGGAAAAGTAAAGTGGTCTAACTCCAGCTGTCCTTCAAAATAAGACTCTTTGATAACAGGAGGTTTTTTTAAATTACATTTTTGTGATTACATTTGAGAGATTAAATTTCTCTTTGAAATGTTGTCATTTCTCAAAAACATTTACATTTTTGTCTCAAACTTCTTTGTATCTTTCCATTGTAGAGTAATCAACCGAGTGCATGTGCAAATTTGTACCACAGGAGGATTAAATATAATCCTATTATTAGAGTGTGGACGTTTTTAGTGAAATTCTTGGGGATCAGGCTGCCCTACATCCACTCGGCCCATCTCTTTTTGCAGTAACGGTGTAAAAGCACAAACATCCATCCAACTAATAATTACTTTCACAGCAATCATTCACAGACTTTTTTTTTTTTAAATCACAGTTTAAATCACGAGCAAATTATGGTGACCTATATTATTATTATAACGCCATTATTCAACTAAAACTAACAGGCATGTAATCCTAAAAAGAAATATTTAAAAAAATCGTTAATACAATTGAGATGATGCTCAGCTGTGCACCTTACAGGAGTGTAATACAGAGTTTATATATTGCGAGCTGAACTGCGTGTACCTGAACGCACCAGGTGCCTTTGCTTTTGCATCACTGGGCCTACAGGTGAGGAAAAAGACGGCTGTGCCCAGTTTTAGTAATGGCTTTTTCACGCTGATCAAACCTGACCTGACGTTAGCGCTTCAAGTCTGCGGTGACTTACCGCTGGCTGCTGTCTCCACCGACATGTCTGCCCGCTGCTCACAGTCCCGCACCGGCCGCTGCTGTTCAGCAGCTCTGGAAAGAAGCAGTTTATTTACAACAGCCAGCGACTTCTCACTGGCTGACTCCCGGTCAGCTGACCCAAGCCCGGAAAACGAGACTTCTTCCTGCTTGGTGTGTTTTTTTTCCTGCGGTCCACGTGAGATCCAGGTGAAGGTTGAAACCACAGCGGAGTCCGGTCAGTGCTGTGATCCAATGCATTAGATAGCTGTCTCATTAAGTGAATGCCGCTGTCAGAGTCCTTGGATATTTTATTTTCGTACTTTGTTCAACACGATAAAATTGTCGTCTTTAGGAAATCGTTTTTCATTTGGATTCGTTGAGAAAAACAGAAACCAACCACCAGATTAATCATTAATGATAATAACTGTTCACTGCAGGATCATTTCTCTTTATTGCACTTTATTATTAGCAGCTTGTCATAAACCACATCATTTATTCTCATTTTCTCAGTTAAATGAGCAAAAAATGCCAAAGAACACAGTTTAACCGACCTAAAATATATTTCTGCACAAGGTTGTTCCCAAACAATTATTAGCTGAAACGCTAATATGCATTTTTCAGCATGGCGTGCGATGTGTCCTCAAAACAAGGAAACTCAAAGAATAGAGGACAAAAAAAGAAATGGCAAGCCTCCAAAAACTATTTACAGCAAACGAACAGCATCTGAAAGTCATGTCCTTAAGAAACAGGAAAAGCTCAAAGCCCACAGGACCTGAGAGATGCATCTGGAATTTCATTTGATCTATCTACTGTTCACTGAAGCCCAGATTTTAAAACAACATGCAATACCATCTGGAAGGCATCTGACTGTCAGCAGCTTCAATTTTCACCATAGTCTGCAGTGATCCCAAACACACGTCCAGTAGAGTAAAAGCATACCCAGATAGAAAAACACACACTGGGACACCAACAGTCATGGATTGGCCTCCCCAGAGCCCGGACCTGAACCTTAACCTGAACAGTGAGATCATCTTAACAGAGAACAGAACAAAAGGCAGCCAAGATCCAAAAAAAGAGCTTTTAATGAATAGCCTGGCAAATAGCTTTCAACAAAAAAATAAAATGAAATAAAATAACTAAATGTGTAAGATCCCCCCCAAAATGGAAAAAACTGAACTTGACCTAAACCCTTAAAAAATTAATATTAACAAGAACAAAAACAATAATAATTTGCAAATTAAGAGCACATATTTTTCTTCCATTTGTCTTCTTAGTTCGAACTCTGTAGACGACCATGACCAAGATGACTGAGAAACTGCAGGGGCATGGGAGCACATGATTAAAAAAAAAGCATAAAAAACAAACAAACATTTCATTAATGCAAGAAAACTCCAACCATTTAAAACCAGTGCAGCCACGTTCACGCTCACACAGCTCAGTGAACGCAGACCTGGGACTCTTTCAGCTGTGATTTCAAACCGAATTAAAATCTTCAACGCTTCATTCAGAGCCATGCTCTTTCCTAACAGCGCCAGCAGGCAGTTCCAGTTGACATTCTAGTGGAGATGCTTAAATTTCCAAAGAAAATTTTAGGAAAATGTGTCTGAAGTTCTATACATCAAAAGCATAATTGATAGAATGGTGCATAAATATTAAATACATTCACATATGGTATGGCTGTGTTTTACTGTAGAAAGCATCTCCTAATAGGTTAGTGGTATGTCTGAAAATGCTGTACTACACTATGGGTCTGTAAGCTGTACACATTGTGCTTTCCCTACTGTAAACTGTGAGTTGCTGATCCTAATGTGCTTCACCATTGGTTGTGTAAAATGGTCAGAGGGCCGGTGAGACGTTAGTCTGTGGTGGCTGTGGTCGTACCTTTGCTCCACCCCTCGCCTGAACAACAATAAAGCTATAATGCACAGATAACAGGTAAGGCTTTGCACCGACGGCACCTGTAACTATCCCTTTTGTTTCTTCCAATTATAGTTAAAATATCCTAAAGGCAAAGTATATTGTTATCTAATCACTCAAAGTATTGCTTTAACTCTGAAAGTCCAACCTTCAGTTTGGAAGGACAGTTCTGTGCAACAGTCTTTCTGGCATTTGTGTGATGGTGTGATGAATCTTTCTTGCATTTTGAAGGTCTTTCAAAGGTTTCAAAGGTCCAGTAGAGTAAAAGCATACCTGGTTTCTGTGGACTGTGGCTGCTTTTTCAATCCAATTCTTATATCAGTGTTTTTTAAGACTTATCGCTTAAAACAAAACAAACAAAAAAACTCAAGGGATGAACCAGTGTTATAGCTGGACATAATAACAAATTAGTCAAGAACCCATCTTAAATTTTATCTTTAGACATTTTGTTACTATATGATTTGGTTGTACTTTCTTTAGTTGAACCTATGAAAAATACCAACGGTAACACAGTTTGACAGGAATAAAATAGTGGTTTTGTACCAATAGGGTGATTTCCAAACAACTATTAGCTGAAACTGGACAAGTGGAGTGCAAAAAAAGGGAAAAGACAGACCTAAAAAAAACTTTCTGGAATAGATAAACAGTATCTGAAAAATGGAGAAAAAAATCCTGCAAAGGCCCTAAATATGACCTGAGAGATGCAGCTGACCCTCCAGTAGATCCATCTAAATCTACAATGAAGCCTTAGTAGACCAGAAATGGTCTAAGTGTGATGTGATGGCGGCTTTCAAGAAGCCATTTTTAAGAAAGGGAAACAGTGAGAAAAGGCTGAGGTATGGCAAATCACAAAAGAGCCAGACTAAAAATCAGTGGTAGCAGGTCTGACGGTGTGATGAATCAAAATGTAACATTTTTGGATCAACACATCAACATGTACGGAGGAGGTCGGGAGAAAGTTACAAGAGTAATTGTCTCCAATCTGGCCCACAGGACGGCTCTGGAAAATGTGATGAAAGGCATAAACTTTAGACCTTTAACTGTATTTTCACAAGTTTTACAGCTTTTGCTACTAATAAAGATCTCCCACGTGATCATTCACATGGCACCAAAGTAATTATGAATGAGATAAACAATTATTTATATATTTCAGGTTTTTACAATGATTCCACAGTAACATAAATAAATAAATACATAAATAAATAAATAATACATTTTCTGTGAATGAACAAAATGCTCTGTTTAATCACTGGGTAGGCTGGTGATGAGCTACCAGAGCTTTTTCTGCAGTTTTAAACATTTATTCATCACAATTTAGGTCCAAAGAGCCATGTTGTTAGATTTCTTTCATTGCTTTATCATTTAGAAAAAAATGAGGCCTCCTGTTAATATTGACATGACAAAATTGGCATGACAGTGATCCCAAACACACTGCCAGTGCAGAAAAACCAAAAACACACAATGGAACGCTATCAGTCATGGATTGGCGTCCCCAGAGCCCGA
Source organism: Haplochromis burtoni (assembly GCF_018398535.1). Classification (NCBI taxonomy): domain Eukaryota; kingdom Metazoa; phylum Chordata; class Actinopteri; order Cichliformes; family Cichlidae; genus Haplochromis; species Haplochromis burtoni. The sequence goes on along the minus strand of NW_024582427.1, from coordinate 1,622,396 downwards.
ACCTCAACATTATTGAAGCAGCTGAAGAGAATAGAACACGAGGCAGCCAAGAACCAAAGAAGAGCTTTGGATGTCCTTTAAGAAGCCCGGAGAACTGTTCCTAAATACTACATAAAGAAATTACAAGAAAGCGGCCTAACAAATGTCAGATGGTGACGAAGAATAAAGGTACTAAATATTTACTTTCAAGCTCGTTACAAAGCTCTCTGTATATGCATTTCCATGTATATGTGCACTCTTTTCAATAAATCTCTAAATCTTTTAAAAATTTCTAGCAAAATATGAACAAATGAGGGGTGGTCAAACTTTTTCACAATGCTGTACTTCCATGTACAACACTGCAGCTTTACAGAGATGACATGAATGTCTACAGGATGCACGTGCATGCACTTTCCCCTATTTTCCGTGCTGTAACTGCTCGTGCAGTTATCATTTAATACTCCCTTATCAAGAAGATATTCAGATCTGTCAGCAACATGTGGCTCCTTTTATTATCACCAATCATTGTGAAACAGGCAATCGGCACACTGTAAAAAAAAATGCTTTAAACACTTCTGCGGATCAAATGTAGAAAATGTGGAAAGAGAGGTGACGCTCTTATTACATCCCGGAGGAGCTTCTCTCATCTGTAGTCTGAAGATTTATTGCTGTTTTATTCTTCTATTGGCTATGATTCTAAATTGTTTAATTAATGCATTTATGACACATTTTATGATATCCTGTACTGATGAAATTGGCAACTGCATTAATTCCTTTGGATGACTCCGTTCCTGTATTACATGACACATTGTGCTATATCAGCAGTGTAGTCTTTTAGTATTTTCCTGTTGATATCAGTTAGCCAGAACTAAATGAAAGTCTCGGCAGATTTTATTTTTTAATTAATTTATTATTTATTTGTATTATCAGCCTACACTTTCAGATCCAGACTCAGACCCTCCAGGAGGGGGCGACACATTTCCACTCACTCTACTCCAACCTTCATGGTGTAACCAAATTTTATTCAAGCCATTGGATCTGATTTAATAAATATAAATTTACAGTGCATTTTTAAAAAAAATATAATATTAGTTATTATATTATGTTTTCTGTTATTTCTGTCTTTCTTTTGGTTGGGAATCACAGGAAAGAGGAGACATGATCCTCAGTACTTTTCTATTATATTACACACAAATAACTTAATTGGTTTATCAGAAAACTGAAGTATGCATCACAAGTTTAGGTCAAATAGTTTCACTGTAAATGCTGCATAGCAGACTTTGACGGATCAATAGATTTGTTGTAAAACTCATCTTAAGTCTGATTTAGATTTTTATGCACTAAATGAGATCTAGTCAGTCCGATTTCATCCGGTCCCTGCAGCGTATTTTCACGCTGATACAAATTTACTACACAGCTCAGGTCTGACCTCTGGTGAGAAACTGTGCGCACTGCATCAGTATGGTGCACACATGCATCGGATGTGAGTCCTGCACAGCCTTGACTGTCTTTGAATGTCCTTCAGCTTTTTTTGTTTGTTTATTTTCGTGTTAAATCTCCCTTTTTCAGGTTTGATGTGCACATATACAGTTTTTAACAGTCATGAAGTATTAGATGATTTCTGGTACCTGCCTAACTACTTACATAAACAGCTGATAAACCTTTGGAAGAAGGGTGGTCAGCAGCATTATCTGTTTGTTTTTATGGTTTTTTCTATGCTTTTCCTGCAGCTTAAATATTTTATTCAGATCACGTGGATGGTGGTGGGATTCCACCGTTGGAGTATTAATGCTTTAATAAATGCCATATTTTATTTGGGACTTCTGCCGACGGATTAGCTGCATAACTTTCTCAGCACCAGGAGATGCAATGAAGATTTAGCTCATACTTGTTGATGACATGTGTTTTATCTTTGGTCATTGACTTTGATCAGTGTAACTTTGTGCTGAACATTGGGGGGGGGGGGGGGGGGGGGGGGGGGGGGGGGGGGTTCAAGATCTCTGTCTAAAAAATAATAAATCTGGGTAAATTCCAGATGATTAAACACAACCATTTTGCTGGTGGTAACTGAAATGAGTAAAGAAAATCAACAGCCTATTTACACAAGATAATTCATAATTTTATTGGGGGGGGGGGACCCCCCTGGAAATTACACCCCTGAATTCAGGTGATGCGCTGCCTGATTAAGTGGAAAAAAGAGTGACACCCAAGAAGAAGACCTTTCTGATCCACTCAGTGATCTTAAGCGTCTTGCAGAGGTAACAGCAGGATCTCAGGTTCAGGTCTCACGTGTAAAAGCTAAACTATTAAAGATACTATTCAATAACAGTGACAGAAATCTGACCAAAGTGAGACAAATGATGAAGCCCATAAGTCTATTAACTGAGCTTCCTCCTTCTGCTGCTTACATTTCTGACAAAGTGGACCAATGAGCTAATCTTTTCTCTCCGTACAGACAGAATCTCAGACTATCCTGTGAGCAAACATTCTGTGGCACTGTGCTGAGCACTGCACCACATCATTGGCTTTGCACACCCGTCTGGTTAGAGCAGCAGTGATGCTAAAATCCAGTGGAGATCTGCAAGTAATATTTAGATACACGTTAGGATTATACAGTTAAAAGTCCATGTAGATCAACTGAAATATGTAGCAAATCAGCGCTATATTTTTTTCTATATCATCTCTTCTGTCATTATGTAGCATGTGCACATATGTATTGTATTCCTGGACCTACCTTATTACTACAGGCCTCTGGACTGTGCTTAAATTGTAAGCTGTATAAGCCTCTGTTGTGTTTTCATATCACACACTGCACACCGGTGTATTTTAAATCAAACACTCAATATGTGATCGAAGTGCAGACTTTAACATTTAAACAAAGGTTTGCATTAACTGTTTTGCAACCACAGCCCTTTTCATTCATACTGGCACAAATATGTGAAAGCAAGGGTGATATGCAGAGCAGTAGGAACGACATGGTATGATGGCTCATAACATGAAGATATGGGAAAGAGCTGATGATCAGTAAGCAGCAGTCTGGCTTCACGCAGAGAAAGGGCACTACAGATGTGATGTTTCCTTTGAGAGTGTTGGTGCACTGTGTCTGTGGATAAAGAAAGACCTAGTGGGGTGCCAAGAGAGAAAATGTGATACTGTATGAGGAAGCCAGCAATGGCAGAGAAGTGTGTGAGGATGGTGGAGGATATATATGAGGATGGCTAGACATTGTGCAATAGGAGTAACAGATGGGTTCAGGGTGAAGATAGGATTACATCGGGGATCGGCTTTAAGCTCCTTCTTGTTCGCAGTGGTGACAGGCAGGGTGGAGTGGGTGGAGACGAGTGTCAGAGGTGATTTGTGACAGAAGGATGGCAGCAAGAGGGAAAGAGAAAGTAGGGAGACCTGTTATGATTCATGGCTTGGAGACAGTGTCACTGACAAAAAGACAGGAGGCCGAGCTGGAGATGGCAGAGTTAAGGTTTTCATTGGGAGTCATAGTTGAGCAGTTTGGAGACAAAGTTAGAGGCAGGGCTGAGGTGGTTTGGACATGTGGCAAGGAAGGATAGTGGTACACTGGACAAAGGATGGAAAAGAGGAAGACCACAGAGAAGATTCATGGATGCAGAGGGTTGGTGTGACAGTTTCTGTATTTATTAACTAAAAAGCTACTCTATTGGATGACTGACTTTGGCCATTATTCGGTTATCCTGCTACTTCTATCAGAAATCTCCTTATCAATAAACTCTACATGTTTGTTTCCACTGGCAGCCATGCATGCGACAACCATAAAATTGCATCCACCACGTTTGACAGATGATGTGATATGCTTCAGATCAGGAGCTGTTTTTCTCCTGCTCCATGCTTTTCTCTTTCCACCATTCTGGTACAAGTTAACCTGGGTTTCATCTCTCCAAATATATATATTTTTTCTACAACTATGTAAGCTTGATTTAAAATCCACTGTGATGGTGGAAATTTAACTGCCCAAAGGGTTATGAATCCAACAGTACACCAGATTTAAGACTATTGGGGAAATCATTATTAAAAGAAATTAGGTAAACAAGTAAAAGCTAGCTGAAACGTCCAAGAATGATGTCCATGTGGGACACTTATTATAAATTCATAAGGTAGGGTCTTTAAAGGATGTTCAAATAAGTTATTAAAAGATAAACATATTGTAGTCTGATGTAGACGAAAAATATTTGTACCCCTGAAAATAATCAAGGTAGCCTATATTGGATTAATTGGTGCACAGTGAAAGAATCAGCTTAAATCTGCTTAATATTATTATCGATATGCGCGGGAAACGTCCAGTATTTCCACTCAAACCACGTGTTTTTTGACAAAAGTAAAAAGGTGTAAAGGGTTAAGGATAATCTCAGCAGCAGATTCAGATTCAGCAGCTTTGCTCTCTGCTCTCAGCAGTCGCGCTCTGCGAGCAGCGCTGGCTCGCTCCGATATTTCAACTCGCTGTGGATTGTGGGAGACGGGGACACTGCCCAGGCTTGTTACCGGAGACCGAGAGGAAAATTTTTCCGCTCCTCTCTCGCATTTGTAAGTAATCCGCCAGCTTCGCGCACAGCCGTGTCAGCTCTGGTGTTGGCGTTTCGTGTCGATCGAGTCGGTCTCCGTTACCCCGGCTGAGACGTTAACGTTGCCATTTCGTGCTTTTTTTTTTCCCTGGCATGGAGGCCGATAGGGAGACCGTGTTGCTGGGGCTGACGGGCAGGAAGGGGAGGGAAGGAGGAGCGGGCAGCTGCCGCCACTCTCGGGTGGAAATAACCCCGGTAGAGCCCGCTGACCCGAGCATTAAAATCGTCCTCGGGTCGTCTGACAGCTTGGTATTTGGCGTTAGTCACGCGCACGGACTGTGGGGGAATTAAACGCACGCGCGCTAGACATCCGGCGGGCTGTTGACACGCGGAAATAGCTGTCAGTGGCGGTTCAGCCCACCTTACACCTGGTCAGAGTAGAAAAATGCCGCAGATGTTGCGGGAGAAATAAAACGTGCTTGCTGTGTGTTGGTGGGGAAAAAAAGCTGAAGAGCCGCGGGAAACGGGGGCTTGGACACTGTATCGCGCGCGGAGTGTTTGCGTTGGGAGAAGGGTTTTTTTTTGGGGAGGGGTGGCATGGCCTGTGCTGTGGGCTAATTGATTACCACACAGCTAATTGGTGTCTGCATCTGGTGCAGCAGCATTGATTTCGCTCGCAGTAATCTTTACGTTTCGTAAAGCGGCGGGGTGACTTGCGAAGTTTTTATTGCCTTACCGCGTGCGTATCGCGTTTACGTTTGATGAGCGACCTCTCTCGAGATGTCAGGACCGTAAAATGTCACATTTGGGTTGCGCAATTTCCCCATGGTGACATAAAATGAAAAGCTTATTTGGGTCCTCTGCAGTTTCTCATCAAATGGTCAAAAGAGTAGGAGTCCCGAGGGAAAGCGGCATACTGTGTGTACTAAAACAACACCCCCCCCCCCCCCCTTCTTTAAGAATCACCCATGACATCAAACTCATTTATGTCTGGAATTTAATGCCTTTCCACCCAGTCCTTGTTATCTGTGTATTTATTTATAATTTTTACTTTGTAAATCCAAGAAAGGGGCTCCAATCACAGGAAAGTTAAAGCAGGGGTACGTTTTCCTATCAAAGGATTACTCTGTTTATTGGCAGATTGCTTAATAGAGTACTGGGTCTGGTCCACAATGTTTGCAGCAATTTAAGAAGCTTGTAAAGATAAATCTTTTTGATATTTGGCTATGGGTATTGGTCTTTTTGTCATGCACAAATTAATAGTTTGTAATAAAGGAGATCAGTGTTGTTCAGATTTGTCAATGGATCGTGGCTGATGTGCCCGTGCAGAGCCTGACGCTGCTAGCAGTGACAGCATCATGTCCAGCCGAGGAGGAAAGAAGAAGTCGACCAAGACCTCGCGGTCCACCAAGGCCGGGGTCATCTTCCCCGTGGGGCGTATGCTGCGCTACATCAAGAGGGGATTGCCTAAATACCGCATCGGGGTGGGAGCTCCTGTCTACCTGGCTGCTGTCCTCGAGTATCTTACTGGTGAGATTTATTTTGCAATGGAAGAGAGTGGTTAAATATTAACAGACAGCAACACAAGGACTGACTCCAGAATCAAGACAATAGAACTACCAAATGACTACTTTAAAATCATTTTAGGGGTATGTAAGGGCACTTTAAGAAAGAAAAATCCCTGTGACGAAGCATGCTTTGTTATTTACATATTTGTAAATCTATTGGATAGCAATAGATGGATATCCAATAGAATGCAAAGTGCTGCAGATTAGCTGCTATTAGCGATGGTGCAGCTAGAGGATACTGATGAGGAAGCACTGGAAATCTGTTTATTGAGGGATTTCACAGTTCAGAGATCACCCATGTTTGTCTTGATGTTTGCTTCAAATGACATTCGGAGACACATTTACTCTTTGAAGACCTCATGAAAGTTAATCAGGTTCACTCATACATTCAGCATTCAGGACACAAAGCTGTTTTTTTTTTTTTTAAAGCACCCTTGATTATTTTTTCTTCTTTTTCTTTTAAAAAAATCCATGTAGCTGAGATTCTGGAGTTGGCAGGTAACGCGGCCAGAGACAATAAAAAAGGCCGTGTGACACCACGACACATCCTGCTGGCCATCGCCAACGATGAGGAGCTGAACCAGGTGAGCTGCTCTATAAATAATGATCCTAACTTCCAGGTGGTGCAGGGCATCATGGACATTGTCTTGGTTTGTCTAATTTCACATTTGCAACTGTTTCAGTTGCTAAAAGGCGTGACCATTGCAGCAGGTGGAGTCCTGCCCAACATCCATCCAGAGCTGCTGGCCAAGAAGAGAGGCGCCAAGGGGAAACTGGAGACGCCTGTCTCACCTGCCCCCGAGAAGAAACCCAAGTCGGTCAAGAAAACGACAGCTAAGAAACTGAGTGGGAAAAAGGCAGGAGGCAAGGCTAAGGTATGCCTTAATGTGAACAAGACTGATGCCTTTAAGAGCGACTGTGACTGAATTTAACTGTTTGAAGTGTATCATTAGTCGTTACTGCGCTTAATTGTCGGGCATGTCTCAAAATCAGTCCAGACTATTGGGTTTATTTATTTATTTATTTATTTTTAAAAAAGCATCCATACTGACCATAGCGGCAGATGCTAGACACTCCACTGCTGATTGCAGGGAAGCTATTCCTGTCCACAGTGCTTGCAGCTCTCCTGCTGATAGCTGTGGAGCTGCACCACTTCACAAACACACGTTTGACCCATTGTGGCTGTAAGAGAGGAAATACACCCTCTTTACACAAACCAAGCAAATTGAGACTAATCAAATTTGGAAAGACAAGTAGGAGCAGAAAACCCCCAGCCTTCAACAAAACATAGACAATGTTTAAGCAAACCTTTTTGCCCCAGTTATGTCTGGAGTGGATTTAACACTTCTGGAGCTTAAGTTTGGAACAAAATAATTTGCATTCAGGTAACATCAGGAAATTATTATTAAAAATTGAGATTTCATCCTTTTCCACATTGTAGGAAAATAAAACGGGAACTAATGGCGCTGCAGGATTTACTGTTTTAACTTTCAGAAATAAATGCAACTGAAGGCACAAAACTGAGGCAAGATATTATTAAAAACTGCAGCTTTAACACAGAGGCAGTAGCTGACCTCTGACCCTCCCATGGTGGGGGCATTATTGCTGCAGTTAGAAGTGAAGTGTCACATGTCAACATGTATTCTGTGTCCTCAACAGAAACAGGGTGAGGTGAGCAAGGCGGCGTCAGCGGACAGCACTACAGAGGGATCTCCATCTGACAGCTTCACTGTGCTCTCCACCAAGAGCCTTTTCCTGGGTCAAAAGGTCAGTCCTCTGTCAATTCAGACATGCACTAACCTCAACACAGGTCACCGCTAATTATACAGAGTCGAGTTCAAGTTTTAGATGGTGATTCATGAGGCTTACGAAGAAAGTCTACACAAATCTTTTATAGATGCAGTAAAACATACGTAGAGCCATACGTTGGATATTAAAGGCTGGTGAGGGTTTTAAGGGGACTCTATTGTGCTAAAAAGCAATGCTGAGGTCAGGGTTTAATAACTTTTCATTTAAAGGATGGACAGCTTGAGATAATGTTTTTCTTATTTCAGTTGTGAGTTTTCTTCTGTTTTCAATGTGACCTGTGTTTCTTTAGCAACCAAATGCTCTGTGTGTACAACTCAAATCAGATAAGAAGCAGAAAAGAATCCTTCATGCGCTGCCACAGGGTCTCTCAGGCTCTTGGTAGACTCAATAGACTACAAACTGTTGCCTCCATATTACATCCGACTGTTTTTATTCAGCCTTTTATCTGTGCTGCTCCCTCATGACTGAACTAGATCTAACACGGGAAATCCGACAAAGATGATTTGATAACATCGAAGCCATTCAGTTGGTGTCTTAAAAGGAAGCTTCTGCTATTCTGTTTAATATAAGTTTCCTCACACTGAACATTGTGATAGTTTTGTTGTAACTCACGTGAAGGTCTAATAGGCTTAAATTGGAGTATAGATAGATAGATAAAGATATGAATGACAGAGATATTTTGTGATCCGTTAGCTCCCATTGCTTTGGTCCTGCTGAGCATTAAAAACTGCTTTTTAACCCTTTGGCTGAGCTGAAACCTGAAAGTAAGTTTACAACAAGTCATAATCAGAATTCCTTCAAATGATTTTTTTTTTCCAGAATATACTTCAAGAGCATAAGACTGTCATCAGATCAGATGCTCATGAAAATCACTGGAGGTTTAAAAAAACAAAACATAAAAGGCACTGAAGTGACACTGTATTAGAGAATGAATGACTCAAGAATGATGCAAGAAGTGCCACCGGTTCCCTTTTTATTAATTTCACACATTGGGAATTGAAGATAACTGCTGATTTAATATGAATCTGACCCTTATTCTTACCCTTTGTGCTAACTTTTTTTTCTTTGATGTGTAGACAAATATTTGAATGAACAGCATTCCTGTTTGTCAACACCAGTCTGACTTTTTTCACCTTTCACTAAATGTTTTGGTACTTTATCACAAATTAAACACACAATGGTAATGACATAACAACATCTGGACACTTTACTTGTATTAGACAGTAGTAGCAGTTAGACCACCACCACCACACAGAATCACCGATATGAGGCAGGGTGGATCCATGCTTTTGTTTTTAGGTCTAATGTCACAGCAGAAATCAGGACTTATGAGACCAGGCAACGTTTTTCTAGATTCATGTTGTCCAGTTTTGGTGAGCCAGTTCAAACTGAAGCTTCAGTTTCCTGTTTGTAGCTGGCAGGAGGGGCACCTGGTGTGGTCTTCTGCTGCTGTAGCCCATCTACTTCAAGGTTTGATGTGTTGTGCATTCAGAGATGCTCTTCTGCATACCCTAAGTTGTAACAAAAGGGTGTATCTGAGTTAATGTTGCCTTTGTATCAGCTTAAAGCAGTCTTCTCTGACCTGGCTCACTTGATATTTCTTCTTTTTTGGCTATTCTCTGTAAATCCTTGTGCAGGAAAATCCTGGTAGACCTGGAAGTCAGCCACGCCATATTCAGTACCCCTTTTAAATCAGCTTTCTTTCAACCATTCTGATGCTCAGTTTGAATGTCGGCAGGTCATTTTGACCATATCTACATGTGCAGAACAGGTTTACCCAACAAAGTGTCCACTAAGCGTAGAACTCATTTTTATTTTGCAAATTCTTGAATCATAAAATATGTTCTTACACTGTTTTAATGCAAAAAAGAAAAAAAAAACGCATTGGGAGAAGTAATTTACTTTAAGGTTTCACCTCAGGCCTCAGTCACACAGACTTGGAACCAGTCAGCAACAATCTGGCAACAACCGGTTGCAAAGGAAAAATGCGCCAGGGAGTTGCTTCTCTGTCCCGGTGTGACCGAGGGTTTAGCTTTCACCTGGCAGTTGGCAGCTCTGCACGCTTTGTTCTGCCCTGCGTATGTTGATGCTAATATGTCATTTCATACTAATTAACTTGACATTTTCTTGCTAGTGAATTAGAATTGATTCTGCTCTGATTTAGCTGCCGTCTTCTGCTACCGCTGGTACTTTAAAAGCATAATGACTCTTGGCACCGTGCTTGTGAATCTTTTATGAGCTGTAACAATGAACAAAGAACAATGAAGTGCTTGCATTCCTTGATGATGCATGTAGTGTACTGTAGTGTTTTAGTGAAGGATTAAAAAAATGATTAGATGCTGAAAATATTAAAAGCTTTCAGGTTTTCATTTGCGGATTGGAAATATTATACTCGGCAGCAGCAGAGTATTAATGCTTGATTGTGTAGCTGACCAAAGATTACAGCAGCAGTTATCATCAGTGGATGATAATTAATCAGATGAATGCAATAAACCTCCCACTGACTATGATAATGAAGTCATTAATAGAAAATCTAGTCTTTTATTCTGTGTGTTTTTTAAGATTCAATTGTTGTAACTGCTATCGTTCTTTCTGATCTTCTTGGCTTCTGTTTTTCTTTGGCACAATCTGGGCGTTTATCATCAACTCTGACTTTCAAATGCTTGTTGCTGAAATATAGTGTCTGGGGAATAGCAGATGACTATTGAATCTTAAGCTGAGGGGTGCTTTTACTGGATGTCTGTTTGAAATGATAAACATTCAGAGGAATACCTTGACATTTTCAATTCTTTTTCTTGAAACTGTTGGTCCTGCTGCCATGAAATAAAACTTTAAAATCAAGTCAACAAAGAAGCAAATTTATCTTTTCCAGTTAATGCAGCAGGATTCTCCTTTGTACTCTACAAAGATTATTGCAGGACATGTAGGAGTTGGAAACCTTGTGGGACACCACGGGACATCCTACTAATATAAGCTTGTTTTAAAATGCGTTCAATAAAAAGAAGTCATTGCATTTAGATGTAGAATACCATAGGCTGCATCCCCTCTGGACAATATACAGATGCAAATGAAAGCACTTTATCATGTCATTTAAAGGACCAGTGTGCTTATAGTTGGCTTTCAACTAGATACGGTAACATTCAGCTTTAAAGTAGTGTTTAATAAATGCATATAAGGTTTGCAAACTAAATCTTTTTCAGGGAGTTTTCAGGTGTTTTCTTGCATGCCCTGTGCAAAATTGGCTTTGAATCTAAATTTAGGAAACAAAGTGCACTGTGTCCATTTCTGTAATTCACCAGAAAGTCAAGGTATCCCTACTGAGCTGCAGTGTTACTCTGGTTTTAATGGCTTTGCTTCCTGACCTCTTCCTTCTTGTCCACCTCCTCCTTGGCATGCCTGCTCCCCCCCCTTGCTCTCCGCCTCGCAGCTCAACCTCATCCACAGCGAGGTCAGTAACTTGGCTGGCTTTGACGTGGAGGGGGTCATCAACCCCACCAATGCTGAACTTGAACTTAAAGATGATCTAGGTGAGCTCCTCAACTCCCTGCCCTCCTTCCTTCACCCCCTCTCGTCCGCGTGGGCTTAGATATTCAAAATCATTGAAGGTTCAACAGTACAGCTTCTTCTAACTTAAATCCTTACTGGGTTAAAAAATATCAAAGTTTCAAGCTTCTTAGAGGGCCTTTTTCCACCCGTTCCATTCTTTCACACTGTGAGCAGCTCGGTTCAGATGGTGGACAGTGGAAGAGATATTTTAGGTTTCGGTTTAACAGAAGGTGAAAATCAGGTTTTTAAAATGCAATTTGTAGCACAACCAGTCTGTAGTTTCGACATTAATTGTATTAAACTGTGATTTCTAATCAGCAGGTATTTGAGATGCATTTTTATCTACATTTTCTGTTCCTTAAGACATTTCTATGCTGACGCTGCTGCAAAAAGGCTTTAGTGATGTTCACCCATGGCCATTGGGGGAAAATCAGAAAAGATTTTTATCATTGTTTCCTCTGGGTTGATTGCTTTGAGGTGGCAGGTGGTCCTCTGCAGCAGTTACACTGTTCAGCTGTCATTAAAGGCAGAGGTTCTTTAGTGCTGTAGCTCTCCAAAAAGGTGATTCTGTTCATCTGGACGTAGCGTTTTGTGGGTGAAACGTTTCGTCACTCATCCAAGTGACTTTAGGATGAATGACGAAATGTTTCTCCCACAAAACGCTGCGTCCAGATGAACAGAATCAACTTTTTTGAGATTTCCTTCCCTGGATGATTGAGAATGCATCGAGACGTTTAGTGCTGTAGCTAAAACTTCCCTGCCATAAGATTTGTATGACATCAGCTGTTCGTCTTTGGTTTGGGGCAAATTAATACTTCAATAGTTTGTTTTTCTGCTGACATTAGGTCAACAGTTTCAGAGAAACTTAAGTAACACTGCCTCTTTTCTGCATACATGCACTAAAGAGAACTGTGGGATAAACTAGCATTTAAAAGTAGATACACTCACAATGCACTGAAATGAAACAAGTGCACACAAATTAGGGAAATAAAATAAAATTAATAATCTAATTTTGTTTATTGGTTTCATGGGGAGACACACCGTTTGTGGCAGCAGTCTGAAAACACTGAAGTAATGAAATTTTCTAAATTATATGTAAATGAAATATAACATTATAATTGTATAATGTTCTATTTAATAGAAATAGAAGATCAGATATATTAAAGCTTAGTAAACGCCAAATGTTAGATTAGATCTTTTTTTTTTTTTGGGTGTGGTTTTAAATAACTGCATCTTGTTTTTATTTATGCTTATAATCTATTTGGTTAATGCTCCTGTAAACGTCGCTTAGTAGACTTATTCGATGCTTGCTGGATGGTCAGCTCCTTGGAAGTAACAGAACTGCTCACAGTGTGAATAAACTATGAGATGCTTTGATTCTTAAAGTAGCCGTTCCTGCTCTTTGACTCGTGAATATAAGAGCAGAAAGGTGGAAATTTTCCTTCAAATCAATAGAAAAGCATGGATAAAATGCCGCTTCTAGGAAAAGAAAGCGATTTCTGTGGAGACTTTCAAGGATTTTCTCAAAGCTCCTCAGAGCAGCGATCCTGCTTGCTCCTCCTGTTGTGTAAATGTGTTGCGGTTCATTCCAGGTTGTCCTCCTTTCAAAGGGCTGCAGGACCTTTTGTAATGCTTGAAGATCAGTGTAGTGCACTGAAGTAGAGCGAGAGAAAACCCGACACGAGCCTCTTTTAGGCGCTCACTTCAGCCTGACTGTGAGGTTGTTCACCTGGAGTGCGATCATAACATTCAGGACTCGGGATGACACAGTTGGACGGATTAAATTCTGCTGCTGGAAAACTGTAGGAATAAAAATATTTTGGGGTGTGGTTATATGCCCTGACGATTACACGCTTTTTGATTATTTACTCTATTCTTGTTTTATTTTAAGCAAATCTAGCCAACTGTGCAGTCCTGCTTCCTGATTACATACTGTAACATGACCTACCATTCCCTCAGTTGCCTCCTTGTTCCCTGTGATGTCCTCAGCCAATAAGGAGCGTGCTCACTTTCTCTTTTCTTCTTCTCTTTCATTCATTTATTTCTTTTCTTTTTGCCATCTTATTGCTCCTGGTCACTCACTGTGTTTTTTACCACCATGTTTGTTTGCCTGTCGTTGTTGTTGTCTGTAGTTGCAAGTTGTCCAAGCCGACATTTCCATCGTGGAGAGCGACGCTGTCGTTCACCCGACCAACTCCTCCCTCTATACAGGTGGTGAAGTAGGTAAAGGAACCACTGACACTGCAGACACCACGACTGCCTGTCTGCTCTCCCTCTGCATATCCAGATGGTCAGCGCTGCAGTCTGTGGGCAAACATCACAGCAGCAGCACAGTTTTTATTCTTTAATGAAGCGCTTTTTAGACCACGACCAAGCTCCCTGCTGTTCTTACTGTAAAAGCATAACCACAGAATATATGATCAGAATTGCTCAATGGTTAAAAATTGAAAAGGGAGGAAAAACCATCCTTCATTATCAGTGAAAAATTAACTTGCAGAGGCTTGAAAAGTGCAAGTAAAGGCTTTAAGATTAGTGCATTGAGGTACTTGTGGGTAACTGCCAAGATCTGAAAGTTGGCTGCCAAAAAAATGTTTTGCATTCACACGCGATGTTTTCCACAAACCGAAGCCAGTAGGCAAACAAAATGTGGACACTCAACTCAATTGGTTCATGTAAATTTTGGTTTTCATCTCGACTCAGAATGTTTCGAAACTGGTTCCCGCTCGTTCTCATTCGCAGAGCAGTGTAAGTGTAGTTAGCTGGGTGACCTCGAACTCCCACGTCAGCACCAGGGGTCGAAGCGCTGACACTGTGTGAGGTTTATATGTGGATGAAAAGCTGGACTGCCACATACTTCTGTGACAGCTTTTCAGAGATGTATCTGGAGCGTAGTGTGTTATAAGCTTTTTGTAAGCGTGTTCAACAAGCTTTCAGAGTCATATCATATCTTCTGCCTAAATTATTCCTCCTGCTTTGTGAGTCTGGCTCCTTGCCACAAAATCTTAAATCAGACTGCATTAAACGTTCATGGTCTCGGCTAACTTTCAAATCTTTGCCAGTTTATTATCACATCATCCAGGTATTATTTCCAGCTGGCCTGCAGAATGTGTAACAATTAACCTGGGTAGCGTATATTTTTGTGCTGCGCTCTCTCCAACAATCTTTCATAGTTATTCCCACCAAAGACAATGTACACAGTGTTTATGCTTCTCCTAGTGATTCTCTTAGTCCAAGCATCAAGTAATGCATACACACACTTTCTCAGTGTGATCCTAACACAGTGCTGCTGCTTGTTGTTGCTTTGTTCCACTCGACTGAAACGCAGACAGTCTGGGACTCGCTTCATTTCCTGTGACATTTAACCTCTCTGACTGTGCTGTCAGTTCAGACGGTTAGAAAGAGAGAAAATGTCTAAGACGCTGTTTCCTGAAGCTTCATATTAAAACCCGTGAGGGTTGATTTGTGGCAATTTGGATTAATGACTGAACAAATATTAACTAGCTCTTTACCTACGAGGACCATCACCCTTTGTCTGCTTTTCTTGTAATGACTGTTAAATGATTTGAGGGGCTTTTCTTTAAAATGCTGACTTTTACTCTTACTTCCAGACCTTGTTTTTACCCCCCCCCCCCCCTGCCTGTTTTTAATATTGTTGCAGCCAGAGCATTCATTTGTCTGCTTCTGGTGACGTTAAATTGCCTCCCCTCTTCTCTCTTTAGCTCTGAGTGCATTTTAAAGTGGTATAAATGTCGTCAGTGATACATGAATACACATGAAATCAAGTATCCTAGTTAAACTTAAATTGCTAGGACTATTTTACTTTAAGTCCATTCATCAGTGCTGCAAAGCTTTTACATTGTTAACTATAATATTCCCTCACCCACTTTTTTTTTTTTTTTTGTTGCTATTTTGAGAGTGAAAGAAAATACTCTCCTCACTGCATATAAGCCACTATGGAAGGACAGAGGGAAGTAATTACAGACTGAAGCTTTAATACATTAGTTTAACTCTCAGAATGAGTCATTCTGAAAATGGCAGCTTTGAATCCTTACACTTCATTTATGAGACTTTCCCAGACTCTTAAAATTAAAGTAACAGGAACATGTATGTTTGATTATAAATGTGAGTGCAGAGATTCAGAGAGAGGCCGGGGGAAATGATTGACAGCATCATTGTCTGTTGTGTGTCTGCCTGCCTGTCTGTCTGCATGATCACCAGTCAGCTCTCTTCTTGCCTGCTGTTTTTCTCGCTGCAGTATGTGAGGATGCATTCACCTCAGTCCTCTCTCCCCTCACAGGCTCTGCTCTGGAGAAAAAGGGGGGTAAAGAGTTCGCCGATGCAGTGCAAGAGCTGAAGAAGAAAAACGGCCCTCTGGAGGTGGCTGGTGGTAAGTGCACAGAGGATTGTTTTTATTTATATTTTAGACACAGAAAGTAGAGGTTATATCAGGAGGCCTGAAAGATCTCGCTTGGACTTGGCTGTGGTACTGTAAATAAGACATTAAATCATTCTATCACCATTATTTTAACACCACATACAGATAAACATGTGGAAATGATAAAAATTTGGCAGAATATGTTTTTTCAAATAAACGCTGGTGTTTTTCAATGATATAAAAAGATAAATCTCCATAAACACAGGGGTATAAAAACCTGCTACATGATGCTAGGCTGGCAACACAGGTGAACTGAAACATCATCGTCACTGAGTAAGAGGAGTATCAGCTGAACAAGGGGAAATGATATATTTTACTTAGAAATAAATACAAGATCCAAATCCAGAAATTTAAAACTAAATGCCTGCTCAATGATGGAATATCCAGATAATCCTAGTGAGTTTTTTAAATAATTTTTTTTAGACATTTTCAGGCTCGATAAATCCTCTGAAGAGTGACAAGAACTCCTATAATTTCTGGTAATGATTATGACACCATGTGATGAGCCAGCAGGTTCAGAGTTTAGTTTTCTTTGGAGTCTGAAAAAGTTGCTGATTGGATGAGGTCTACTGCTTTAACCTGCCTACACTAACCTTATCCTCCAATCACATTTGAGTGCTCCTCTCACTGTCTTCTTGTTACTGGCTTGTACAGTAACAAATAAGCATGTGCTTCTTTAAACTTTTAAACTACTCGATTAAAAATTAGAGGAACACTTTTTAATAAGGCTGTGGCATCAAGTCATTTAAAAATCTGGGATATTGATCTGGTCAGAGAGGCAGAGAGGTTTGTTGCTGTTTTGGTGTTAACAAGAAATTAACTACAGGTGCACCACCTGTGGGCAGGCGAGGACATGGACACCCAAATTTGTGAATGCAATAACTTGAGAACAAAGCAATGTAGGAATTTTAAATTCATACCATAGGTGCTGCCACTAGTGTTAGTGTCACTACTGATATCATGAGGTGATACCTGGACCCTACAGAGGTGGCACAAGTAGTCCAACTCCTGATACATCAAAGGGTGCCTTTTCCAGAAGGTTTGCTGCACCTCCCAGCACAGAGAAGCAACAGAGAACGTTGTGCTGCCTGTAACATTCAGCATGACTGGTTTGCTGACGGGTCAATGATAGTCGAGGGACGCACAGGCTTCTACGGGCTAGGCGACGGCACCCTGACTGCTGTTAGGGGACCTATCCGATGCTGTCAGATTGCACCTCAGACTGTCCGGCTCCAGATCCCTCAGGACTGTATTCATGACATTGTCTCGTTAGAAGCACGCCCTGATGTTGTCAAACATGCAAACAAACACGTGGGTCCATCTCCATGTCTGTAGAAGTCAGTGATTGGTCCATCCATACAGTAAAATTGACTAACCTGCCAAAATATTTTTTTTCACTTTGATTTTCAGTGTGTCTTTGAACTCAGGCCCCTGTAGGTTGACAATTTTGATTTCCATCAATCAAAGTGGCATCCACTGATTCACTGAACACACCCAGTTCATGATGTCAGTTGAGAAATCCAGCATGATTATTCAGTTATTTTCTTTACCCTGACGGTCTTGTGTGTTTTCAAAGTCTTCCTTTTATTTAGGAATAAACAATCTCTTGCTTTCACACACACTCTGATGAAAAACCAAAACTGTCCATAAAAAAAAAAAAAAAAGAATTTTGCCACCTCACAGGATTAGCTTAACATTTTAAGTGCTCAATAACAACTCCCACTTTTTTGTTCTCACTTCTTTTCGAAGTGTATTGTAACTGTTCCTGGGTCTTTTTAACAATGTTAACAAGTTTATTGTAATTTGTTATCCAGAAACATTCTTGATCAGTGTTGTTTCTAGATTTTTCTCTTTTTTTTTTTTTTTTTTT
>NW_024582427.1:1562760-1604637 GCF_018398535.1 Haplochromis burtoni | reverse complement strand
TTTTTTTTAAATCTTTTTAATGAAACATTTGGTTTGCTGGAAAGGAAGTATGAGCGTAACACTAAGATGCACTGAAACTGCCTCTTTTTAAAAATTACTTTGACATTCACACACTGCATCAGATTTTTCCACACTTTGATCTGATTACATGATTGAAAGGGGTTGGAAAAGTGCATATTGATCCACTCGAGCACCACCCAGCTCGTATGACAGTGATGTCAGCGTGTCTCATAAATCTCTCATCTCGCACACCATGCAGAGCAGGGCAGGGTCTTTTTGGCCTTCCAGCTTAAGAAAATGACACCGCAGCCAGGATTAGCTCTTTGGACATGGAAGCCTAGATTTTACACACTTGGACTAATTCATTCTTTACTCAAAAGCTCAGTGTTGAACTTGAAACCGTGAATCCAGGAACTTTTTTTTTTTTCTTTTGGTCATGACTGTGATCAAAGACATTTAGCACTGGCACATCACATCTGTTCTTGGCGACTTTAGTCTGCAGCTACAGGGATTGGCCTTCAGAGAGCAATATTATTTTAGTCCTTAAAGATTATTTTATCTTTCAGTCTGTTCCCTCTTAGTGCCTCTCTTATTCTTTCTCCATCTGTCTCTGGTTCTTTCGCTTTATCTCTCTCATTATTCATCACTCACACTCACTTTTTCAAATGCTGCCCACCTTCAGCCAAGTTCGCTCAGTATCCTAATCCTGCTTTCTATGCGGAGGTCGTAAATAGATAACCAGGTGACTGAACACCAAGCCAGCAGAGCCTGACGGGGATTCTGGGATCGGCCCTGTGGTCACGCTGACCACACCTGCCTCAGGACAGCTGTCCAAAAGGTCCTCAGTGATGTCTTTTACCAACATTTTTGTCTCTCTGCAAGCAAAGTTTCACATTTTAAGTCCAGGCAGGTACTAAAGTGAATTATTCAAACCCAAGGTAATTCATTTAGTTTAATATTCTGAAATTACGAGTGATTTTTAGGTGGTAATTTCTAAAATTACTGCTGCTGCCTGCATAATAACATAACATAAAATAAAACGTTAGCTGAGTAAGTAAAAGCTAATTGTTTTATTTATACAGCAAAGCTCAGAGTGCATGAAATTTCCCTTCATTAGTTTTCTGCGAAGCCTGACTTGCTCTGGTGATTATAGAGGATTTTATAAATGAGCAGCCAAGATTCTGAATTTTGGATTGAGTAAACAGCAAAACTGATAATTTTACTGATTTACAGTTAGCTCATTAAATGTGTACCATTTACTGTTCTTAGAGGATAAATCGATTAATTTGTAATACACTCTGCACGAAAAGCAGCAGTGGGTTTATCTATTAACAAGTAGCCAAAACTCGATATGGCTTAATCATCAGTGCCATAAAGCTCCATTGTTGTCCAGCACTATAAAATTGCAGGAATTAGCCACACTCTTGCACATGTTCCTGCGTGACTAATGAAGGAACTTGCCACTGCACTTTATTCACAATTAGTCCCACAAACACCATCCTGCTGCTCTAGATGGCCCCACGCAACCCTAAGGCTGGATGGGTCATCCCAGTCCAGCAGAGATGAAACAAATAAGGTCTGAGGGTAAATAAAAATGCAAGGTGTTTATGTAATAAAAATATTTAGTGTTTTGTTTTTTGTAATATATGTCAGATGACAGTACATAATGCCAGTCATGTTTCCAGTGGGTGCATATAATAATCAACAAAGTTTCATACAGAACTGATGGATGGATTTCGTCTGTAAAATTGAACAAAAATTTAGTTTAATCTTTTCAGGAACCATTTGAATTTTCTCTCTAGCACAAAATGGTTGAGGGATAAGCTAATGTGAAGTGCACATGGTAAAAGCACGTTCTTCTCTCTGAAACATCTGAATTTCGTCTCTAGGAGAAATTAAGACTGACAGACCTGGGGTCAATAAAGGGTTAACATGAGTATCAAAATTTAAATGCACAATATGATTAGCCTGGCCATCGACCAGCAGCTGGCACTGGGTTTTTTTGTTTTTGTTTTTATTTGTTTTTTTTAGCCTGTAAATGGCAGAATCAGACCCACAGGTACATGCTGGGTTCCTGAAGGTTCTTGTCTCTTGCAGCAATGTGATGGTGTTCATATTTCAGTGGCAGATTGATTAAAAGACAGCGATCATTAGCGTAACCAGATAAGTTCTTGCACCTAGATGCAGAAAATCCACATAAATGTTGCAGGGCTGGATTTCATCATCGTTTGATCGGCAGGTTATGCGCAGTGCACAAACACCACCACACACACTTCCTCCCACCCAAACCATAAAACAAATTGGACTCGGCAGGCAGTCATGAAAACCATAATCATCATCGTCCTTCGACTTTACCTCACAACCAGATCACACATGCGGCGTGACTGGCTCTCGCTCAGCTGTGTGAAGTCTCTCCGTCCTCTCTGAGCCATCTGGAAATGAACTCGTCCTCAGCGTTGACTTCGGTCCAGTCACACGTTTGCTGTGGGCTAATAAACTCTGACTGGAGGCTTTTTGCACTTCACAGAATCAGAGGCTTTGGCTGAGTTACACTTTTTACAGCTGCTGGGTTTGAGGGAAGACTAAGCTAAATGTTAAACAACAGAGTACAGGCTTCTCTCATTTTTCTTTCTCTTACTTTCACTTCATTCCTTTTTCTTCCCCGTCTTTGCTGTTCTACTTTTCTTTTTTCCCCCTTCTTCTCTGCTGTCTGGAGGAACAGCCCACCTCACTGAAATATCCTGGAGATTTTGGAGATTTTCCACTAAGCAGTGATCTTTTAGCACCTTTGGCCTCCAAACAACTTGTAGGTTTTGATTTCTGACAAAACGGAGTGAAAGAAGCTTTGACATTTGACTGTTCTGACTAAATGAATCTCGGGCTGTGTTTCAAAAAAGTCTCATCATTGCAACAAGACTAAAAATGTTGGCATGTTGTGCAAGCATAGTATTTATCCTTACTTGTTTCCCAGTTCTTCTCCGCCTGGTGTCTCTATTTCCTCTCCTCTTTCCTTCATAGTGATTAACCATTCTTTCCTCCCCCTTCTCTCAGCCGTGTTGACCGCTGGCTTTGGCCTGCCTGCTAAGTACGTTATCCACTGTAACAGTCCAGGCTGGGGCTCCGACAAGTGCGAGGAGATGCTGGACAAGACGGTGAAGAACTGCCTCGCTCTGGCAGATGAGAAGAAACTGAAGTCTGTGGCCTTTCCCTCCATCGGGAGTGGAAGGTAAGAAAACACGCAGATGAAAGACACCTGTAAAAACAAGACACTCTTAGAAAATGTAATGTTATCTGGTCCACATCCTGTATATCACCAGTATGCAGTATGATTATCCACTTAAGGACATTTTTACTTTTACTTTTTTTTTTTTTTTTTTGGTCTAAAGCTAAGTGGGGTTTTTTTTTTTGGTTTTTTTTTTTTAAAAAGGGGGATAATGCGAACACTTTGGAAACCCAAAAAACTGTACTGAGTTCTCCTGAAATAACATTCCAGCTGGAAGAAACGTCTCAGATCTCCTTATAACATCTTTGAGTAGCATTCTTGGATCTTCGGCTATAGAAAATATTGTTCATGCTCATGTTTATTTGTGTACCCATACAGTTTTCCTTCTTTTATTTTGTAACTTAAAATGGGGATTGAGACGAATTCTTTGGCAACAGAAGTGAACACATCCAGCTTGATCCCATAGAAAGCACTGAGAGCAGCACAATGAGGTCATAGACTGTATATAAAAGATGGAGATGACCAACATGACATCCTGACTGTACGTGATGTTGCATTTTAAGCGTTTTTTTTTCCCTACACAGCAAAATCTCCAGTGTTAAATTAACACTGGAGAGTGTCTATATGGGTCCACACCTCTGAGTGTTAAATACAACACTGTTGAGTGTTAAATTAACACTTTTGACAGTGTTATATGTGTAAAAGTAACCTAGTCAGTTTTGAAGATTAACAAAGACTAACACTGAGCAGTGCTGATTTTCTAACACTGGAATATTTCTAACATTTTGAGTTATTTTCCAGGCTGAAAATCAAACCCGCTTCTAGTGCCAATCTTCATTTTAGATTTACATACTTGATATTAATTACTCAGAATTACTTTACTGAATATTTGACAATGGTTCAAACAAAGGTTTGATTGAAAAGGTAACTCTGCATGTTGTAGCATCAAAATTAAGCAATAAAGCAACATTTACCAAAGTAAAATGCTATGTGGCTTTACATTAGTCAACTTAACACACATTCACATGTCTGAGGAGAAATTGGCAAAATTTCTTTAAAAAGATCTTTACACACTTGTTGTTTTCTTAAACTCTATAAAAGATGAACAGGCCTGCAGAAGTTGACTCCTGCATAGCAATCAGATTGCTTTTTCTGGTCTAAAGCCACATCTTTGCATTTTCATAGAAATAAATGATATTTAATTTTAATGAAGAAATAATAATTATGGCCTCATTTAGAGGAGACTGAGATAAAATAGGTTGTGATTTAATCCAGAGTGTATTCCTTGACCAGTTGCCTATTGGTAGCATGAAATCCTTTGCAAACCTCTGCGATTTCTTTGGTGGTAGTAGTTTACATGGAATATGCTGACTTGTTTGCAACTCAGTCTTTATTTAGCAGGAGTGAAACTCTGAAAAGTGTGACCCAGGCTGTTCACCTTTTAAAGTAAAAGCTGTGCCTTTTGAAATATGATGTTTGCCATAGTAAGGCTGCTGAATGTGAACGTCTTCCAAGTTTCACTATGGCTGGGAAATTAAATTGGCAGATGTTTGCAGACAAGTCGGCATTTTTCCTGCAAACTACAGACAACTGCAGCAATCTGCTAAAGCAATCACATGGAGGTTTTTTTGGTGCTGCACCTTCTTTGCAACAGATTTAACTCAGCTTCATGCAGAAACCTTCAGCATGTACTCCAAACTAGTCAACGTTTATTTTAATGTCGTCGGATGGTCGCACAGTTTAGGCCTGTGTTACTGAGGTCTAAACAAGATAGTTAGCATGAGCTTTAGTTAACCCACACCACCCACTCATCCAAATGTGGCTGCATTCAGTATCTAAAGACCAAAATGCCGACAAGACGACAATTTCAAGACCAGTGGATGATGTTATACTGGCTACGTCTGACTTTTTTAGCTAACGATGTGTAATTAGCCTGCTAAACTTTTTAGCACTTTTACTTTTGTTCTCATTAGCATTTAGCTTGAAACCTTTTTTTTTCTCATTTCTTATCTTGATAATCAGCAGCTCAGATTTGATCTTCCCAACCTTTGTTAAGCCACTGGTTGGAAACCAGCGAATAACGGTGGGCAGCCAAAGTTCAGGTTCATGAGGTTTGAACAGCTATAGGAAAAACTTTACCTCGCCATTCACCCTTTTACAGCTTAAAATTGGTGGCTGAGTTGAAAGCAGTAAAACTTGGTTCCAAATTCAATCTATAATATGTGCCTAGTAAATAACTACCTTCATGTGTATCCTTACCACTAACATAATGACAATCTCTGCAGTGTGTGCGTGTGAGACCACATTTCACTAAGTGTGTGCGAACTCTCCCATCAGGAATGGTTTCCCGAAGCAGACGGCAGCCCAGCTGATCCTCAAGGCCATCTCCAGTTATTTTGTGGCCACCATGTCTTCCACCATCAAGACCGTCTACTTCGTGCTGTTTGACAGCGAGAGCATCGGGATCTATGTGCAAGAAATGGCGAAGCTGGAGACGAGCTAAAAGTACGGAATATTCCCCTCCTTGTTTTTACCTGCAAGGAAAGAAGGCGGCGTTTACTAGTGATCGGTTAATTTTGAAGAGAAGAAGAAGAAAAAGAAAAATTTTTCTTAAGGCTGGGAACTTGTTTTTGCATTAAGTTTGTAAAATTCCTATATCGTTTTTAATTTCCTATTTACTTGTCATCACTGGCATTTAAATGTAGACGTGCACTGTTCATTCTGCGGTCTTTTAACACACAGTGCCACACAAAACAGATTGAACAAGTGAGAACACTTACTCTAAGATTTAATTTTCAGAACATATACAGTTTAAAAAGATGCTATGAGACATTGCTACACCTCAAGTACAAAAGGCTTCCAGAGAAGGCCGATAAATACGGGTTAATGCATGTAAACGCAGTACAGTCAATAAAAACAGCTACCCTCATCCTTTCGTGCTTAGTAACACAGGACACTTAATCGTGTGTTGTATTTTTTTGGGTATTAATTCTACATTTTTGGATAATTTCTGTTGGTATCGCACTGTGTAATGAAAAGCGTAAAGAAAAGTTCCGTTTGGTTTGGTCTTTACGAGACCTGTGTTAAAGACTAAAGGAGTGAGTTTTTGTGTTGTGTGTTGCAAATCTCTTTTTTTTTTTTTTTTTTTTTCTTTTTTTGCCTTTGATTCCACAGGCAAAAGATGCTTTCGCAGTCTGCTGCAGATGCCTTCAATTTCCAAGAAAAACCTCAATTGGAAAGAGTTTATTGATATGTCTTGACCCTACTATTAAGAGTTTATACTTGCACCTGGAAAAATGTACATTTAAATTGAATAAGTGGAGATTGGAGGTCTTTGCAGAGCAACAATGGGTTATATTGTGTGTTCCTATAAGTGTTTATATAGATGGAGTATTTGTGAAATGTTATAGTAAAATAATGAACTGTAACATAGATTTTTATTTTCTATTTTAATTTTCTGACTGATTCTAAGTGGCACGGTATTTGGAAGGAAAAAAAAAAATGTAGAAGTGTGTTTGTCTTTGTTAAGCCATAAAACATACAGTATGTACTCATTCAGAGGCTGTCTTGCTGTTGCTTTTGGTTTTTGGTTCTTTCCATTCAGCCACCACCAGATGGCGCCCTATAATCACAAATTGGACTTTCCATCTCAGCCATTTTCTTGTGCAGCAGCAGACCTCTTCACACAGACAGCGGTTGATTTGAGGTTGGATTTGAATTGGGACTATTTGAACGTCTATGAGGAACCGGACTGTTTTGCTGCATTTAGACTTTTCAACAGTCTAACTTTTTATGGGAAAAAAAAAAGTAAGGTGCTTTCTAATAATTGCTACAATTGATGATTGCAAAAGGTCTGTACACACTCCGGTAATAAAATACCTTCAAACATTCTGAGATCATTTTGTGTTTCATGCAGATCTGTGGGATGCTGCCAGTAACTGAGCTTCATGATTAAAAATGCATGTGTGAGCGTGAAGTTTAATTGAAATAGAAGCCTTCGTTGTCCCCTTTGGAAAAGAGTGTGTGTGCTGGATGTAATAATAAATCCCTCTCCACTGTATTAAAGTGAGCATAATTGTAAGTGTTGCAGAACAAATGGCAAAAAGATGGCACGCTACATTTATTTGATTTGACTGAGAGCCACAGCGAAAGCCTCACGAACCTCGGCTCATTGAGCATATGCGTGTCTGTGTTCAGGAGGACCAAACGAGTTTTTTTACTGGAAGAAATCCTGAGTAGTTTTAATTTCTCTTTTAATTTAATTTAGGGTCACACGTTTAAGATTGGTTCAAGTTGTGCATGAATCCAAAAGACTTAAAGCAACTGTTTTTGGTTAGGATGAGTTTGTCATTGTTGCTTAACTTTTACTTCCCTACAGATTTTTCACATGAGCTTCTCGCATATCTCCCATTTTCATCAGTGTAAAATAGAACATAAGGAGGCAAATGTTAAAATAATAATCATAGAAAACCCAAACTTTTCCAGTTACTTATTGCAATTCAAGTTGTTCAAGTCCAATCAATAGCTTAAAATGGTACAAAGGTAAGGTTAAAAAAAAAAAAGGTAAGGTTACTCAAAACTGAAAAATAATGTACATTTCAGAATTATACAAAAAGGCCTTTTTCAGGGAACACAATTTAAAGCTGGAGGTTAATCAACCCTTGACAGCTGGTGCTACCAAGTCTTACAGGTGTTCCAACTTTTCTGGATTACTTACAACCCCCTCTGTCTGCATGAAAGCAGTGTTGGAAAACACTGCGGTACCATACCCCCGTGAGCATCAGTTGCACTACATTGTACTGCAGAAAGTAGTGTGTTGCTACAAAAATGGCAAGAAAAGGGCAAATAACAATGGAAGAGAGACAGACCATCGTAACACTTAAAAATGTCGATCTTTCCTACAGAGAAATTTGAAGGAAAGTCAAGGTGTCTGTGGGTACAGCTTTCTTCACCGTTAAAAGGCACTCAGAAAATGGGGTAAACTGTCACAGGAGAAGGCCTGGCAGACAAAGCCACGACTGAATCAGAGGACAAGTTTCTGAGAGTTAACAGCTTGCATGATAGGTGACTCACAGGACAACAGCTTTAAGCACAGCTTAATAGTGTTCGTGGTAAGCAAGTCTCAGTTTCAACTGTGAAGAGAAGACTTCGAGCTGCAGGTTTGACAGGACGAGTTGCAGCAAGAAAGCCACTGCTAAGATGTCAGAATAAGACAAATGAAACACTGAAACTGGACTGCTGAAGACTGGAAGAGGTATTATGAACTGAAATCGTTACGCAGGATCTTTGCACGCTGTTGAGTAGGTGAAAGGATGGCTCCACAGTGTGTGGCATCCACTGTCAAACATGGACGAAGACGTATGATGGATCCAGGGTCGGTGACTTGAATAGACTGAGAGGCACTCTGAACCAAACTGCTACTAGAGGGCTACCACAGCATCCTGCAACGCCATCCAATTCCATCTGATATGCACCTAATTGATCAGGGGTTCATCCTACTGCAGGATAATGACCCAGAACATACGTCTAAGCTATGCCAGAACTACCTCAGGAAAAAAGAACAAGATGGTAAGCTTGAAAACATGGAGTGGCCAGAACAGTCTCCAGACTTAAACCCCATCGTTCATCATTGGGATGAACTGGACAGAAGAGTGAAAGCAAAGCGACCTACAAGTGCCACACATTCAGATCATCTACCTCCATCTCACCCTACACCTACCATCCCCTTCTATCACACTAACCCTCTCCATGTCCTCCTTCACTACATCCATGAACCTTCTCTGTAGTCGTCTTCTTCCCCTATCCCTGCTCTTCATTGCCCTGCATGTCCAAACCATCTTAGCTCAACCTGAGCTGGCCCTCTGAAATACTCATTTGGTATTTTGAGCAAAAAGCCTCTATGCATAATAATGATGCACCATCATTTTTAAAGTAGTGTGTGTTTTCTGCCGACTCATTCAACAAGTACAAAACATTTGGAGTCATTTAGAGTTGTGTTACTTGGCACGTGGTGAACAGGTTTAATATTCACTCTACTTTTTAAACTCGTTTTTTTCTCATCTGTTTTTCTCATCTCCTGACTCTACTGCTCAAGGTCTCTTCCTACTAGAGAGGAGAGTTTGTTCGCAGGGGACTGTCATATAGTTGATGTTCTCACTCTTATATTAAAAGCTCTTTATAACAAATTCATTAAAACGCCTTGAGATGACTGTTATTTTAATCTGGTGCTATATAAATAAAATTTCAATTAAATTCAATTAAATTGAAGTTATGTTCTCAACTGATTTCAGCCACCAGGTGCAATCTTGTCTCTAGCTTGTTTGGTGTTGGGCATGTAGAGCAGGTAAAATCAAAAATTAGCTGAAAGATGAAAATAAGGAAACTGGGATATTGTACCACCATGTGATCCATTGTTGATCTACAAATGTTGCCAGTACAGTAGTAATAATATATTTGCAACATAAAATTCATTAAAATTGCTGTTAAAAAATTGTGGTATGTCTCAGTCATACTATAGTGAAAACAAGACGACAACTTCCTTGTACCTAGGAAAAATCGGTGGTTGCTCAGTGATCGCACTGAGTGTTTTTCACAGTGACTCCAAGTGGTTGCAGTGACCAACTGGTTGCCCAGAGTTTGAGCGTGCAACACCCCCAACAATTGTGGCCAGACTGGGACTGGCTGCAATCACTCTCAGACAGATTGGTTAGGGTTTGGAAATAATTTGGGTCTACGTGATAAACACAGACAGATTGCCAACACAGTGTAATCAATCTGAGTCAGTATGGGCTGAGCAGCTTGTCTGTGATGTGTGTCTTTGCAATACGGGACTCAACAACTGGTGGTTTTCTGGTTATATTCCTGCATGAAAGCAACGTTGCAGATTGTCTATGAGTTTAAAGTTGAATTGATAGTTTCTATAGTAACTGTTTCACTATTTGTGAAGGAATCTCTGAATTTCAAATCTGTGAACCTCAGGCTGGAGTCTGAATGTCAATAGTTAATGTTAATTTTTGTATGCTAAACAGCAAAATATTTGTGATTTTAGCTGGTTTATCTCAGTTAATGGCTGTAACCAGACTGCATATAAATGCCAACTTGACTCCATTCTGTTGCAAATTCAGTTTTATTGCAATTGTAACTCTGTTTTGATGCCCAAGTTGCTTTGAAGACAGCAGCTGATGGTGATTGACTACATACCTGGTACCTGTCACTAAAGCAACCTTGTCATAGGCAACATTGCTCACAGTTGCAGTAATTTGGTTGCGCTGGCATTCCCCGATTGAATGGTTGCTGTCCCAAGGTAAAGCTGGCTGATGTGAGGCATACGGTTCTGTACCAAAAACCGCTGTGTGATTGCTTTGGAAGACACAGACTGGTCTACCAACACTTACCAATGGTTCTATAAGCAGAGAAACTGTAAGAGAAAAAAAAATGTGACACAAAATTGACACAAAGGTCAAAATTGTGCCTCAGTGCTTCAGCCAACACATGTCAACACATTACTCTGAAGGCGAGCGTCTTCTGTGTCAAGTTTATGTCACGCTTTTCAACCTCATCTGTATATTATCTGTGAATCAGACTTCTCAAACCAACTATATACTTGTGTCCCCCCTCTTATTTACATTTAAATCAGGCTAGGTTTAATAGTTTTTGGATCATTTCAGTCATTTTAATGTCGGTCTTATTTACTGAGGAAAATTGCTCCAACAAAATCAAACAGGCTGTCTTTTTTCAGTGATTTTCCCAGCTCTCAGTAATCATATTGTTACTTCAGATAGAAATGATGAAGAAAAACTGTAAAAACAGTTACACTAAACCTGAAGTCTTTGAAGGTATAAAAAAACATGAAATAAACATTCTATATTTGGTGCACCATGCAGGAAAAAGTGAGCCGGTTATTGGATAGAGCCCAGGCCTTGGTCCTGTCCTGGGGCTACATGCTGGTAGGGAACAGGGAAGACCATGGAAGTCAGATGGGGGTCAGTTTCCCAGCCATCCAGGGAGGCCGGGACCTGAGACCTCCTCTGAGGGCGCCCATCTGATGCCTAATCCCCAGGAAATACAGGCAGGTTTCAACCCCCTTCCAACCCCTCCCATCTCTTTTCCTCCATCTCACCATCCATCCCTCCATCCAACCCCGCTCCAGCTCGCAGGCAGAAAAGCCCCATAAATTCAAAGCATCTGTACGGGCAAGGGCCAATCCGATGGTCGCCTTTCCCAGAGCCCGCGCAGATGAAATTTTATTCTTTGCACGAAAAAATTACAGGGGGAGGGGGGGGGGAAGGAAAAACAGAAAATAAAGTAAAGCAAACAGTGAGGAAAGATCAAGGAGTAGAAAAGATGAGGGGTAAGGGGCTGGTCATCAGAGATCTGCCCCGCTTTTCATTGTATTCATAAGACGAGAGCAATATTATGTTCTTTATAGCCATGAGTCCTGACTGGAGCCTGATAACAGCAACAGTCTGGTTCCAACTGCTACTGGTTTTGGACATCGAAGTGTACGTGTTGGCACCGAGATGAGTTGAACACAAGAAAGGGTCATTAATAGAGGGTCAAAGAAAAGGCTAACAAGTGTGTTAAAGGTGTTATCACTTTGATTATTTCATAAAACTGAAATCAAAGAGGAAGAAAATGTTATATTTCTATTCTTTTAATAAAAACAGTTTCCATTAATTGGCCACTTTCGGACTCTGCAAATTGCAGGATGTTCTAAAAAGCTAACATATGTAGCTTACAACACAAACACCCCTACATACAGATCATTCAGTGGCATAAAAAACATAAAACCTCCAAATAAAGAACTTCATCAGCAGCATTTATTGGTAAACTACTCTGGCTTCTTTCTGTTGTCATTGTCACTATCTTCTACAGTTTTTTACATTTCAGCTGCAACCTCCTGCTCCCCCCCCCCCAAATGAAACAAAACTGTACATTAACATAAACTTAAAGAAAAATTATTATGACTATTTTTAAAAAGCATGTTCAGTTTGGTCACTTTTCCAGTGTAAATACGCAGCTTACGTTTTCATGGTGCCTCTCAGAGCTCCAAGGACATTTTGAAAAAACCTGTGTACCAGACTGCTTCTCATGTTTGAATAAGTTAATAAAAACCTCCTAAACCCTCTGCGGTGAAACTGGTTTTTAAGTCGAGCAGGAAATAAAGCCTCTGTGAAGTATATTTGTGAGCATGGTTGGTGTTTTGTGCTTCTCTGAGACGGTTTAACAGTAGCCTTTGGTTGTTTTTTGGTCAAGCTGGGGTTTCATGTGGTCGAGGACAAAAGCACGGCGAGAAATTTGATAATTTCCAAGAACTCAAGAGATGGATTTACACATGAGCAAAAAAATATTGCATCTGACCTCATGTGACCCAAGTGGGTTATTTTGGGAAAACCATGGAATCTGGGCTTAAAGCAGACCTAACAAAAGACTCACTTTGAATCACTTCCTGTATACTGTAAATTTTAAACTCTTTGGAGGAGCGGATGGTCCCAGTTTGACCACATAAAGACAACAGGAATTGTGTCCAAAAATGACAAACTTTAGTGTCTAAAGAGCTCTATTTTCGCATGCTTTCTTCTACTCCCTGGCATCATAGCAACAGGGGTGAATTTCATCTAAGATAAAACTAAACTTTGGTTTCTAACAGTTACGGTAGTTTTAAAATAAAAAGTTGTTTTAATACAATATGGTTGTAGACCATGTAAAACATTAGCTGAATCGTCCAGCAAGAATTTGTGTCCAATCATGTGAAAAACCCCATGTACACACCATGATTGATTAGTTTGCAGAACCACTTTCAGCGGCAATAACTTGACATAATCGTTTTCTGTATGACTTTATGAGCCTGTCACATCATTGTGAAGGAATCTTGGCTAAATTTTCTTTCTTTTTAATGTTGCTTTAGTTCATTCAGTTCTCTTAAGCTCCCTCGATCTGAACCTTGATTGGGACATCGGAGCGCTATGATTTTTTTCCTTTGCAGTCTTTTTGTTCTAGATTTGCTGCTGTGCTTGGGATCGTCGTTTTTTTTGCATGACCAAGTTTTGGTCAAGCTTTAGCTGTTTGTCAAACGACCTCACATTTGACTCTAGAATACTTTGGTATACAGACGGCTCAGTGAGAGCAAGGTGCCCAAATAATCACCTGTCCATTGCTTTGCTTGACAGCTGGTATAAGGTGTTTGTGCTGATAGGCTTTGCTTGGCTTTGACAAAAGG
Organism: Haplochromis burtoni; assembly: GCF_018398535.1. Lineage (NCBI taxonomy): Eukaryota > Metazoa > Chordata > Actinopteri > Cichliformes > Cichlidae > Haplochromis > Haplochromis burtoni. Next base: position 1,591,195 of record NW_024582427.1, on the reverse strand, counting down.
TGGGGCACTGTGCTTTATGGCCAAACATCTCCACTTTGGTCATGTTGTCCAAAGGACATTGCTTCAGAGGTCTTGTGGTTTGTTCAGATGTTTGTTTGTTTCTTGCAATTGGTGCTGGACGGTTTGACCTTAGAGTCAGAATTTGCTGGGAAGACTGTAGAATTGTATTAACACACAGCATAACCTCCTTTATGGAGGTGCTCACACTTGTTTGATGATCTGATTTGATTAGCAGCTGTAAAGATGTTTTCACAGGACTGCACAGAGTCCTTTTTTTTTTTTTACTGAATATTTAGCAGTATTTGAGTTAAGCATTTGTTTGCTAAACATCCAAAATGTGAAAGTAATTGCAGTTTTGGGGGGTTATAACATGTGACTGCTTTTACTTCTGCATTTTGAAAAAACCCCACTCACTTTACAAAATGTTGATATTGGCTGAAATGCAAAACAAGTATCATTGCCAACCTCTTTAAAGGCCAATTTTGCTTGTTTCACATGATAGTTTTCTAAATTTGTTGTTTTTCTTGCGCTAGCCCCGTCGGTTTGAAGTGAGCTGCGCTCTTTGGGGAAATGGCAGATGTTAGCAATACTGGAATCAGAAGCTGATGGCAGTTGCTGCTGTTTTCTTTTGCCGCCAGGAAAATGCCACCATCAGTCAAATGTGATCAAATCACACCCACACAGTCCTGGAGACGCTGTCCAGCTCTTCTTCTTCTTCTCCTCTATCTAACATACTGCTACAATCTTTCAATATTTAAAAAGCCTCTTTAAACTACTCTTAAGGCTACTTCAACTCTATATTTAGTTAAACTGAGCTGTATTGTGTTACACTAAACTCTGTGCTTTTCCTTATCTAGCTTTCTATTCAGAAATAGCCTGTATATATATATATACTGTATTAGTATCACATTTAGCTGAAGTTGTTCAGTACTGAATTGCTACAACTATAATAGTATGGTTAAGACTTAAGGATTTATTATGGCAAACACTGGTTCATGTCACAGGCGAGATATGCGCAGTATTATATGAAGTACACTGCCAGACAGGACTAGAGCCAAGCTTTCATTCAACATGACAGTTTTTATATTCATGCTTTCTGTCCACAGAGTCTAGCTTTAACATAGCTGAGATTTAATTTATTAACACTAAACTCTGGTGCGGGTTAGATAAATAAAACACCCAGTTTTCTTGGTTGAGGAAAAGCTTGGGAAAAGGTGAAAGGTGTGGGTCTGTAACCGGGTGAAAATGCTCGCATCCGGAACGAAAGCTGAATGCATCACACATACTTGCGTTCCAGTTTTGTGTGTTTTGTGTTGCAACAGAGCAATAGCAGCAAATTCAATTGTGAGGTAGAGAAACGTCCTCATGTTTTTGCCTTACTTTATAAAAATCTTGTGTGGGTACTCAACTGGATTTAAAATATGCTGCGCTGAATGATCAGGCTGGTATTTCAACAGTTTACTAAAAGGGAGGCTATGCCGAACTCCTGTGACCTACTGTGAGCCTGTGTCCCTTAATCCCATGATCCACAACCATTAAACAGGGCTAAAGAAGGGATCGCCAACATCTACCAAACATTAGGAGGGAGTGCCATCCTTCCACACATGGTGTCACCTTCAGTACACACAAACAAGTCGATGTGTTTCTCAGTCTGCAGCCTATGATTGTCGGGAAAGAAATTAGTTTGGACAAGCAAGGCTGCTGCCTCTGATGCTTGTCTGCCACCTCGAAAGGGTTAAATCGGATCCCAGACTGGCCACATCACACTGTTGGACCATTTAGTGCAGGAAACCTGATAGTTTGGTTCCTTTTGATGGCCTGATTCCCAGGCTTAAGAGAATAAATTAAATGCAATCCCAGCCTAGGCCTCAGCTGCAGCAGCAGGGCATACTGATTTAGGATTTTCATCTGGGGAGCTTTTCCTTCTCTTCCTGCTCTCCTTGTCCACAACCCCTCCTCCTCCATCAATCTCCACCTCAGTCAAAAAAATGGTAAATACATTTTAAAATATGGCTTTTTGTGAAAAGCCTCAGTGCAGCTGTCAGTCACTGCAAAGAGTTTAAGAAGGTGAACAGAGGTATGACTGCACAGAGGACAGTGACGGAGATGTGTCCCCAAGTGGCTCAAGAGTCTGAGATTCCAGATATTCAGTCTTTATCCCCAGTGTCTTGTTCCAGGTTGAGGGGGTTTAGTAGAGCCGCCAGTCTTATGGACAAAGGGGAACAGGCCGGTTTTATACGTTTATTCTACCGCTGTGAGTCAATGTCACCCATGACTCTGAACAGCAGAGCAACACGGGGGCTTTGAAGGATGATAAAACAAGAAAAAATAACAGTGGTTGAGATGAGATTTTTAAAACTGCATAAGCTAATATTGTAATAAAAAAAATCTTCTTATAACAAAAAACCTGTATCGCACAGTCAAAAAATATGTAGGCTTAATATTGTATACTACATATTTTAATGGCATATAGTGTTTACATCCAGCTGGATTAGAAAGTTTTAACCCTAGTAATAGCATTAATGTGTGTAATGTTAATGCATATTTGTTGGTAAAATATTATGAATCAAGTAAGTGTAGTCTAAGTAACACAACACAATTCTGTGTCTGCTTATATGTTTTCTATTTAGATCTGTGGAGGCTGCAGATTACTGCAGGACCTCACTACGTCCCGTTATCTGCAAGGAAGAGTAAATATAGAAGGGGGTATAAAAGCTCTGGCTGACCATACCTGCTGTAATCATCTGTTTTTATCTTTGATATCAAGTAATTCATTTATTGCTTTAATCCATCTATATTTTGTCCTTTATATCTGTGAACCGTGAAACATTATTTCTTCAACAGAGTATCACATGCTGACTGACGGCAGCAATAATCCTCGGTTCTTTTGTCAAAAGGGACAAAACTCCCAAAGAGCTGCAGTTTTACAGCTGTGATACTGCATTATGTCAAAGAGAGGGGAAAGAAGTACTCATTTAAATTAAATTTTATTTATATAGCATCAAATCACAACAATGGTCACCTCGAGGTGCTTGATATCGTAAGGTAAAGACCCAACAATAATGCATAGAAAACAATCAACAAGTGGGAACCAAAAACCCTCTTTTAACAGGAAGAAACCTCCAGCAGAACCAGGCTCAGGGAAGGGCATCAGTTATGAGGGGAGGAAGACAAAACACACATTGTGGAAGAAAGTCAGCGATTAATGATAACTAAAGATTAAAGGCAGAGTGGTGTATAAACAGATAGAGAGTGAAGTGTTGAGTGAAGATGAAACACTTGGTGCATTATAGGAAGTCCCAGCAGCCTAGGCCCAGCTCTAACTGTAAGCTTTATCAAAAAGGAGAGTTTTAAGTCTAATCTTAAAAGTAGAGAAGGTGTCTGTGTCCTGAATTCAAACTGGGAGCTGGTTCCACAGAAGCGAGTCCTGAAAGCTGAAGGCTCTTCCTCTCATATGGTCCTAAAAAGACATGTTTGAGACACACTGCAGTCACGCATACATGACTTTCTATACATCCATTACTCCAGGATGTTTTTATGTTAAGAAAAGCAAATCTTTTGCCTGTATTCAGATCTGTGTCTGTCTCTGTGAATGAGACCGACAAGAAAGCTGAATCAAAAACTAGCTTTGGGGTGAGGAATTACAGCGCAGCCCAAGGCATCCATGTTGAATTACAAATTTAAACGAGTCATCAAAAGCCAGCCTAATATGAACGTGTGGACGGAGACGTAGAGTAGGGCTGGCTCTCGGGTTCTTTCTCGCCTTCCTTCTTGCTTATTCCATCCGTCAGCGGCAGACAAAAACACACTGTGTGCTGTTCTTGTGTGATACATGAGCAGCTGTGGGTGGCCGCTGTGATGTCTTCATCCACCGTTTGGTGAGCAGTCAAACCGGAACAGAATTTCATTATAGTGGAATAAAGCGAAACCAGTTTTGTCCACCGAGGACATGAAGCCTCTGGGTTTTAGTGCAAAGAATGCTGACCTTGTAGCTCCACTTTCAGTGTTGCTCTGTTGTTTAAAGGGACAGCTTTATAACTTTAGGTTCAATTAAATGCCTTTACTAACTTATTTCGAAGAAAACCAAATGTGTAATAACCTCAGTAAAAATCTTCAGTTTAAGAATTGCGGCTGGATCTTTCAAAATAAACTCTGCTTCACGTTGACATTTGATAACAATCTGAGGATCATAAACTTTATCACTGGCTTAAACGTTAACACACAGCTAGGACAAATCTGTTACCATCATGAGGCTTTCTCTTTACTGCCAGGCAAATTAGCTTAACCTTTCAGTTTTAGCACTAGTCTGAAAAGGACACGCTAATGACGGGGCAATCAGATGTACTCTACAATTTGAACATATTAAACATAATTTCTGAACATTTTTAACATAGTAAAGAACAAATAGTTCCTTCTTAATACCATGCTGGGTTTTTAACAAGACCAAACTATTAATAAGAACTTCAGCACTCACCATGACATATATAATGCATTTATTACGGCGTGGTAGTGGAAAAAACTGACCTGTTTCAGCCTGTGGCTTACCTCAGCTCTGAGGAAATTGCGAGCGTTGAAGTTATAATTAATATTTTGGTAGTTTATTGGCTACACACTCATTAGATTGTTTAATTGCTTGGAGTTGGGCATGCATTTTTTTTTCTCCAAGACCAGCCAGCTGAGCGATCACTTTTGAATGGGCTTTCGTTGTGTGTAGGTAAAGGGCTCATTTATTAAGCAAAAGGGGAATTGTATCTGCCAAAATGTAATCTCAAACCTGCTGTTGATAGTTTGACAAGTGAGAGATGGACAGAACTGAAGTCTTGGGTCTGACAGATCCTGTCTACACTGGGAGTCGACCCCTCAAAAAATTGTATATACTGCCCTAAGTCAGCAGGCTAGCCAATAGGTTCAGGTGCAAGAAGCTTGCCCATTCAACTTAGTGCTTGAGGGGGCAGCAAAAACCTGTTGTTCACCCTGCTATTCACTGTTTGATTAGAAATAATCAAATAAGCATATCAAATAAGTTTGATATGATTGTTCACAGTTCACTGCTTAAGAACTAATCATACATTTTCTGTAAACTAGTATTTAGTTCTTTTACTATACATTTGCAGGGAAAAAAAGGATCTTCATTAATATACAACTAATTTACATTTGCCAGCTTCAAAAGGTCGAGCTGAATGAGAATCATTCCAATAGCTAATGAGATACAGTACAGTATGATGTGGTGTGTGTGTGTGTGTGTGTGTGTGTGTGTGTGTGTGTGTGTGTGAGACTGCCATCTCCATCTTACTCTAGCGATTAATGAAAAAGCATTGCTGCAGAATCATAGATAAGGTGTTTACATGACAGACAAACATGACAGTGAATTTCTCCTGGGAACAGAACCGCAGGGTCAGGTAATGCATTGCTGGTCTGTTGTAAATAGCTTTTATTGGTCTTTCCAGGGTCTTTAGGGTCATGCAGAGGTTATTCACCACTCAACCATCTCCACACACATATTCTCACACGACATATATGCTGACGGGACACACACACACGCGCACAGGCTCTATCTCTTTGTCTGCGGGGTTAATCTGAGGGCCAGATCAAAGGGTCAGGTCCAGAGATAAACTCCGGCCCCGGAGGTTCCAGCTTTCTTCTCTGCGTATATCTGCAAATCATTAAGCTCAGTGTGATTCACTGCAGTTCGAGCGGTGGGATTCTGGGCCAGATAGAGGAGGATTTGTTAGAGCCACTGCTATTGAGCCCACTGCCACTCATGCTGACGTTATTCTGTCGCTCAGCTTTGTGCCCCTGCATGTTCTGAACCAGACGTGCTCAAGACACCCGCAGAGATAAAAGAGTCTTCACCCCTGACAGGAGGGGATCTTGATGTAAACACACCACGCAAATTATACTCTCTCATGGCTTTGTACGAGGGCCCTCCAAGGAGGAATCCTTTTCAAAAGGCCAAATATTCAGCCAGTCGAATGTCTGGAGGCTTTATTGGGCAGAAAATTTTCAATGGGAAGCAAAGGGCTCTGCTTGTTCCTGCTTGACTTGGAATACTCTTCTAACAATGTAGACAGGGGAGGTTGAATGGGTACATGTGTCATCGCTGCTGACACGCTAAATGAAGGGTATCAAAGCATGGGGGTTTGGCATGAAGGGAGGGCCAGAATGAAGAGGGGGGGAAAAGAGGCAAAGAGAAGAGGTGCAGGAGAGAAAGCCAAGAAAGAACTGGAGAGGAGAAAAGCGAATGGAGGCTGGGAGGCACCAACAGCTGGGCAGCTTTTCAACAAAGCAGGCCACGAAAACCATGCAGCTGCCATTATGATTTTTAAAGAGAGGACTCGCCGCTCTGGCCTCTTTGGTCTCCACATTTCTTCATCACTGCGATGCTTGTGTGGAGGAGGATGCTGGCCTTCGGCTACCTAGGATCCCAACCTTCTTCAGAACAGCAAGAGGGCTCTCACCTCGGTGCTTTGACACCTTCAGAAACAGACAGGTGACACCAGGCCTCCCCTCCCCACCCAAGATGAAGAGAATAGAGAAGGGTGGAGGTAAGATGAGGGTTCACCTCGGGGCGAGCTTTAGCACCATGACTCAGGCTCAGCTCCGTGTTGGTGGAAGTGTTGCTTTACCTGTGTCTTAGTGTATATATGATGTATACCTGTCTGTATGCATGCATACACATGTGGAAGCCTGCACACTTTGAATACACAGGGAGGTGAGTGTGCGTTCGGTGCGTCCGACTGCTCATTCCTGCGATGCAGCAGGGTGTGTAACTGGGAGTGAACACAGTGGGAAAAACTGACAGAAAAGTTCTTATACTCAATTAACGCCATAATTGATCATTAAAAGACAAAGAAAATGCATCAGAACTCCTAACTCACACATTTTCTTGCTGACTTTTGTAAAAATCAACAAAGTAAAATCAGCAGAAATCACTGTAAGTGTACACACCAACCAAAAAACTAAATGATATTGTAATTAATGAGCTATAAGTCAAGTGAGCCTAAAATATATATACGTGCTAACAAAAGCACTACATAAGCAGTATTTTCTTATTAAATTTCCTTTTAATAACAAAGGGATTTAAAAATAATATTTATTCAGTTGTGCTCAAGTGACTTGAAATAATTTTTAAAATAGAACAAAGCCAACATTAAAGGTTTATCTCTTCCAGCTAGAATATTATCAGAGAGCTGGAGACCATTTGCAGATTTGCATCTATCAGCATTTGGTTGGTGTTAGGCTGGTGTTAATTTCAAACACTGGGTGTGACCCTAAATCCACTGAAGCTGGTCTCAGCCACGCAGGCCCACTGACGCCACTTTCTTCAGCCAACTGATTTCCTGAATCTCCCGAGGCCAGAAGAAAGATGGCAACAGATGGAGGCATGGCGAGAATTGTGGACAATAGCGTGTTAGCTTTTCACATGCATCACCAGCAGCGAGAACGCTTTAATATGGAGTCAGCTGTCAGGTGTGTAACTTTTTTAATTATAAAGCAAAAGAAGAAAATGTGTCCCAAAGCATTACATTTTTAAATACTGTCAAAAATAAAATGCCTAGGGATTGTTATTGGACCTCAGATGAACTAGTTTTTCAGTGTCTTCCCAATCAGGAAAAAATTTAAGTTTGCACCATTCCCTAAAGATCTCTATGTGCAATATCAGGAAACAGCGTGTGTGACCCAAATACAAAAATAAATCAGATAAAGATTTTGACACGTTTGCACAAATTTAAGACGTCAGACATCACACATAAATTCATACAAGCAAAATGTTTCAATCCTAAACATCCTGCCTATCAATCTTGCACACACTCACATGGATACATCAGGGACAAATTGGAGTTCAGTGTCTTCGACATGCAGACTGGAGGAGCCAGGGCTCGATCTACCAACCTTCCTGCTGTTATCTTGCCGCTGTTGCCTCATAACAAGAAGTTTCTGGGTTTGAGCTCTCCTGAGGTCTTTGTTTTCCCTGTGTCACCTGGTGTTTGTTTTTTCTTCTTCTCCTGTTTCTATGCTATCTCCCCGAAAGTCCAAAGACACACATGTTAGGTTAATTGGTAATTCTAAACTGGCTGTAGGTGAAATAAATAAGTAGATATTGTCACCAATGGTTGAAGACGAGTCTCTATGCTACATGATACAATAGAAGATAAGTTTCCCCCCTGTCAACGGTTCAACGACACCTTTGAGGGGACTGCACCTATCTACGGTTACAGCAATGTAGTTCATTTTCTGAGTGTGTGCTGTAAACTGTAGTTTATTTTTATTTTATTAATTAATTAATTAATTAATTAGTTTATTTTTCAACAGGTGTCTGGATGGTATAAATATATTCATTATTCCTCAGAGGTAAAGAGCAACTAGTCATTATGTAGTTTGAATGGCAGGTAGAATAAAAAGCTACTTCTAGCTCCTCCTTATTCACAGAGGGTTGTCACGGCATGGACAAATATCTTATTTGGCCGTTTTCCTTTAGCCGGATGCACTTCCTGATGGAACCCAAAACAGATACAATCACGTTTGTATCTAAAAACACCTGTCTACAAATCAAAGAACAACCGCTTGTGATCACACAGCAGGCGATGGCTGCTCCTTATACCATTGTAAAAACCACAAAACTATGTGAACACTATTGAAAAAAAAAATGACTTGGATCAAAGCGGCTTTGGATTTATTTTCACATGGTTCAAATGAAATTGTCAACAAGATCTGTAATGAGCTTAATCTCCATCTAAAGCAGTTACATCTGGCATCTACAAACAGATATCCAAGAGTACTGGCTCTAACAGACAACAGCACGTGCACAGATGGAAAATGCAAGTGTAGACATCATAGCTTACACGATCATCCCTCAGGTATCAGTAGGAAACTGTCTGTTTTCGATTTTCCTTTTGGTTTTAGGCCAGTGTTTAAAGATTTTTGTGATTTTTTTTTCCTTTTCTGAATCACTTCTTTTATAAAACATAGCTGGTATAATCATGAACTGCACCAGAACTTCATGGGCACTGTTTCTATCATCTACAACATCATAAATATGCTATTTCTGAAATGGCATATATGAACATTTCCACATAAAATTTCCATTTCATTAGGATTTCAGAGCAATTATGTCCACCCAATCCAAAGCTGATGACACTGGATCACTATTTATGGCCAAGTGTTGTATTCCCATGGCCACTCCAGGTCACATAGCTACACAACACAATTTGTAAGTTGCAATAACAGTTTATAGCTCTACCTATCTGATCTCCAGATCCACATCTTTTGCCAAACAGAATTTCACAATTTCAAAGAAAGTAATTTGCACTAAAATTGAACAAAAACATCCTGTGCCAGTGACCCACGTCTCCATCACAATACACAATCGTGTTTCCAAACACAGAGACAAAACAGACAATCAACCAGTGCCAATCACAAATCTCCAGAGACTGTGCCACAACAAACCGTAACCGAGACATCAGGAAGGATTTACTGCCAATCATTTGACTCGACCACACGATGGATGATTTTCACGCATCTACACTTTGATTATCAGTTTAGATTTTAGTTTAGATAGAAGGGAGAAGTGCAAATGAGGGGCCATTAGATCAAAATAATGAGTTGAAAAACACAGCCACTCATTATTTTGGCCCTGCTTTGAATCAGGTTAGGGTCCCAGTATACATTACCTTGGCAAAACCCAGCGTAAACCCTGATAAGATGAAATTATTATTAATAATAATCATAATTATTTTTTTTTTCAACAGATGTCTGGATGGTATAAATATATTCATTATTTCTCAGAGTTAAGGAGCAATAGTTATATTTGTAATAATTTACCTTAATGCTTTACAGAATCTGGAACCGGTCATTATGTGGTTTGAACGGCAGGTAGAATAAAAAGCTACTTCTAGCTCCTCCTTATTCACAGAGGGTTGTCACGGCAGGGACACATATTTCATTTGGCCGTTTTTTAAGCCGGATGCACTTCCTGATGGAACCCAAAACAGATACATCACGTTTGTATCTAAAAACACCTGTCTACAAATCAAAGAACAACCGCTTGTGATCACACAACAAACCATAACCGAGACATCAGGGAGGATTTACTGACAATCACTTGACTCGACCACACGATGGATGATTTTCACGCAAGCCGCGCCAAACACTGCTTCTTACATATCTGCACTACGGATCTGTGCGAAAGATAATCATAAATAATAAATGACCCAGAGGGTACAAAATATTTTTACAGCACAGAACATCTAAGGATTAGTCAGGACGTGTCAGCTCATTGATTCTTAGATGTCCTGGGATGCATTTGGTTTCACATAAACGACCACCATGGCACATAATGGCAGTGAGTAGTGTTGAATTTGGAGGAATTAAATCATCCCAGCGAGTACAAGTCTGTATCTGACTGAAAAAAGAAATGAAATAAATACAAATGCCACACATTTTCTTAACTGTTCATTTGATTACAGTCTTGGGGAGGCTACAGTCTAAAGACTCAGAAAGCTTTGAAGCAGGTGAAGAGGCTAAAAAACACAAGCGCACGCTGCATGCAGTCAAATTAAAATCTTGGAGGCCAAAAATACACACACCTTAACAGATTTTAGCCTCTTTAATGCAATTGAAAAATGTCATATATCATAATGTATTTCTACATGTACATGGCTTATTTAAGCATGAACAATATAATGAGTAACTTAAATTTCTGGCCACTTTTTAAGGCCTAATAGTCAACAAAAAAAGAAGTTGAGACTGAGATATCTTCAAATGTGTTTGATCGTATAATGTTTTTCATCCTTCTGCTCTGAGATGTCAGAGGCTGCAACGTAGACTCTACAAACCAATTATGTTAGTAATTGTATCAAAAGAAAACCCTCCAACATCTATGGTGCAAACCTGTGCCATAGATATCTCAGCCCCTTTACACAACATGTACCACTGTGAGATAAGAAAACGACCCTGGAGACAGATTATGTCTGAGAAAATCTTTTCAGGGAAGATGGACAGGTGGAGCCAACCTGGTGGTCTTCAGCCTGGATGCTTTACGAGACACTCTGAATCACAAAGACTTTGGTCTGGGCATGAAAAGTGCATGTTTAGATGCATGTACCTCTGTGTTTATTGTCACACAGGTGTTTTGAGTCTTTATATATTTATATGCTGGGTTTTCATGCTTTTTCAGGCCACACATGTACACCTTTATCTGTGTGTTTTGGGTGTCAGGGTCTCGACACTTTAAGCTTCTGCTTTTTGTACCTTCAGGATCTGAGGCCTTAACACATCCTATGCACACAGCATGCACACAGACACACACACCACAGAGGGTGTACAGGAGTCAAACAGCAGCCCTGGGTGTCATCTATCACCTCTCAGAGTTCAAAGTCCAGCAGGACAATGGAGCTCAATTAGGAGCTTACAGGGGGATCTGGGCCTTTTGCTGCCAGGTTAACAAATACTGACAGGGGAGCACACTCGAAATCTCTCTGTGCCTGTATTTCTTTCATTTAATGCCTGCCTTTCTGTCTGCTTTCTATTATATGTAAAATCGACATTGTTTAACAGGAAATAAAGGCTGTTAGATGACTTCCACAGACTGTACTTATAGATTGACAAGGATGAAGAGTCTTCACTATTTACCATTATCATCATTTCAAAGTCTATTGTGGAGTGTAAATGTATTTATTTTGAGTTTTAACAAAATAAATTGAGGTAACAAGTGTTTTGGTACTTTTCTTCTATTTTGTATTGATTTGTCGATAAAGTTTCAAAATGACAATAAATATCCAGTTCCCACAGCCCCACATTTGAATACCCATACTCTATAATAGTACATTTTTGAGATACCCCATTTGCAAAACAGAGAAGTGCAGTGAATCCTCATATTTAGGAAGCTCGTAGAAGTTAATACTTTTTTTCTGTCACACACACACACACACACACAGAGAGAGAGAAACCTCCTCCACCCATTAAGCACATTGTCCATGGTGTCCCCACTGTCGGCATCCCAGTCATTGTGTGCGTCCACTGTAACTGGAGACCAGTCTAGACTGGCTGGCTACTACCTCTAATCCTCAGAAACATGCAGCTGAATCAATCTGAAACCAGAGAGCTGCCGTCACCCCTATTAGCAGCCCAACAACACAAACACCCATTGTGAGGACAAACATACAAATAACAGACATCTACCAGCAGACAGGTCCTCATAATGCAACACCACGACTAGCCTGATGTACTGGTTTAAGTGGTGGTGGCACAACTAGCCGCAGATATGTTGGTTACTTTAATAAAGCAGCAGTAGCATGGAGTGAAGCAGGGATGTAGTACACATTTAACTGCAAGTTTCAACTAAAGCGCTTTTACCAAACTGATGCTTCACAAAACATGTTTTTATATGTACTTGAATTTATCCGTTAGGCCATCAATTTAATTGAAAATACACCAGCAGCTGCTGAATTAATAACAGTTCATGGAGTAGTTCTCAAGTTCTAAACATCCACCACACTTTAATTGATCTTTGTGCACGACGAGCTGAAAATCAGTAAGCTAAACTGTATGAAGGGCTTTCAGAAGAAACTGGGAATATATTAACATAAACAAACACATGAGAGGAACTACTGAACAGGTTCTGTTGACTTATGGGCCACAATGATGCGGTCAGGGTTTATACAAAAATGTCTGTGGCACTCAGGAATGTGGTGTGGAAGAACCGGGCAGATTGTACTATGTCGGATACTTGTAACAAATGATTTTGTCTCTTCAAAGCAGAATGTAATAATGAGATGCAATGAGCAGCAGAATGGGACAAAAATGTTGATGAGCAGAGACACATGGTGACGAGGCGACAGGTGACCAGAGAAAATGTCCACATCTGTAGACCTCAGATCATCTTTACGTCCACGCTCTGGCTCATTCCACAGCGTGACACTGAGGGATGATTGTGAAATGACACTCCCTCACAGCCATATAACTAACACATGTCATTTGTCTTTAGGTTTTTTTTCGGGGGGAAGATCATTTATGTGTAACCAAACCTCTGAGCAACATGCTGAAATACCTAGAAAAGGAAGACTTTGAAGGTGAATAAGTAAAATGACAACATGTCTTCTATTGTTTTTTTAAAAAAAAACCTACGCAGTGCATTGTCCATCTTAAATAGTAGTGATCCTATCACAACTCTGATAATTCTGATACCATCTTTTTTCCAGAAGTTTAACTTTCAAGGTCTTTAAAATAGGCCGGTAACCAAATGGGTTTAAAGGTCTTCAAAAGTGGTGCAGAGATTAGCACTGTTGCCTCACAGCCTAAAAGCCTGGGTTTGAATCCTCTGTGTGGAGTGTGCATGTTCTCCCTCAGACTATGGATTTTCTCGAGGCACTCTGGTTTCCTCCCACAGTTCAAAGACATGCCTATTTGGTTAACTGATGATTCTGGCTGTTCACAGGTATAAATGTGTGTTTTAAAGTGTTAGCCCTGCAACAGAATGGCAATCCAACCAGAGTATACCTTGTTTTTCATTCTGTGACAACTGGCATAGGCTTCAGCTCCCAACAGTCCAGTGCTCCCAACTATTGCATGAGCATAAGAAAATTGATGGATGGCCTTTAATACATAGGTCTAATCTGGAAAATGCTTCTTTCCAGGGAAGATCTCCTTTTTTGCATAAAAATGATTGTAAACCATAATTAATTACATTAGAACATTTAAAATGCTGAACACAGATAAAGGTAACAGTAGAGTTAATTAAATATCATCACCATCTTGGTCATTTTTGTCACTACTTTTTTGAGGGTTAAAAGGTTTTCAGATGAAGTTCAAGTTTTGGCAAAAGAGCATTAAACTCATTAAATTTTCTCAACACAACTGCACAGACGTTGCTTCACTTGACCCCGTTCCCCAAGTAACCGTAGAGGAATACTCCAAAATTTCTACTAAACTCAATAAAGAATCAGGACTCAGAAACACATCGAGTGCACTGTGCAAATCATTCATGCACTGCATCATACAGTAATCAGACCCTTATTTTCCATTACAAACCTCAATAAAGTTCCATTTAATGTCTCAAAATGTTAAGCTCTGTTCAGACCAAATGCACAGGAAAGTTTCATGTTAAAACAGAGAGCTTAATGCACTCAGTCACTCTCAGTCATGGTTAAAAGAAACCATTGTTGCATTAGAAGTGGAAAGAACTAACTTGTTGACTATTTCAACCGCTCTGCCTCAAGTGAGTAGAAATAAACAGTAGATGAAGACGCACAATGGAACGACTCCTTGGCCAGTAATTGTGTAGAGTCATATTTAAGTTGGGATTAGAAATTAAATAAGTGAAGCAGAGAAAACAAAGTCATTCTATTTCCTCATTGGTTCTGAATGGACAAAAGTGATAAATCCCATGGCCAACAGATGCCTTTGTGATTTGAAGGTAAACATAGAGTACGCCATTTGCTATAACAACTGATGCCGGAGTACTGTGTCAACAATATTTTTCTAAAATCCCTTACCATGATCCGCACAGTCTACGAAGTCATATGTTATTCTGAGATTGTTCCTGAATCATTTTAAAAGCTTTAACAGGTTAAAATGAACAATTTGAAAAACAGAAACAAGTCAAATGTAGCAAAAATCACATTCATGTTTCCTATTGCCAAATCACGCCATTTTTTTTGTGCAAACCCACCTGCTCTGCAGAGCCGGTAGCAGACATTATAATATCCCGCATCAGCCAGAATACAGTTGGCTTAGTAAAATGATCCTGTGGTTTTGTTTGCGAAATGTCTATTTGTTACCAGGCGTAATGTAAACAAACACTGTGGACAGACAGAGAAAGTTTTGTGCTGTGACAAAACCGGCCTGCGTGGAAACCACATCGTCGATCAAATCAAGAGCTCCGGGGCACAAAACCATGTTATATTTCTGAACTGTTTCCAACAAGGAAAGACAAAATTGTTTGATTTTTTTAAATCTGATGATGTTTTCCTTCTCAGGAGCGACAAGCAACGCTAACTTTAGTGCTTCTCTCTGCTCACCTAGTGAGAGAGGATCACATTAATGGTGTAAATGGGCGCATGCTACACTGAGTTCGACTTCCCTCTTCTGATGGCCTCTGAGGATTGAGTTGTGTTTATACTATGACACCCTCCCATTTACCCCTCTCGTGTCAGCCAGCGATCCCGGCATACTTTAGCCGAGGACAGCTTGTTTTTCACTGTATAATCTGGGCCAGCAGCGTGACTCCATCTCTCTCTGTGAGGGGAGATGAAAGCGATGAAAGCGTCTGGGTCAGACGTGTATATTTGACTGAGGGGGCAACCACTCAAAGCTGGTCAAGATAAACCAACACTGCCTTTCCTCCCACCCTCTGTCCTCTCTCTTTCAGCCCTCTAACCATCAATTCATCCTTTTCTCATTTCCTCAGACTTGCTCACCCCACCCGTCACCACACCGCACGCTCTCACTATCACTCTAATGAGAAGAAGCTGGGAAATTATGAGTGGCTTCAAGTACGGATAAAACATTTGCACTGACCAGCAAATTTCTGTCTTTAAATTCAGCCTTCATAAACCCCTGTAAAATGTTCAGCTTTCTGCTGAAGGACACGATTCAAAATCCAGGATTAAAAATGGAGCATTATATGCAAAAGAAATGTAGACACATCTTCATGTTACTAGAGGAATCAAGATCAGGTGAGACCCTGTATTCAGAGGGCTGCCATTGAAAAATGCTCATAGATGCCTAACTGCTGACCCAAAAAAGGCAGAGAGTATGTGATGAATAGGGACGACATTTAGGCTTCTCTTCTACTCACAAGGGGGTCACTACATTTTTATGCTGGATACCCTTCCCAAGACAACTCCAAAGGGATTTGTGTATCTTCCCAGGATCAAACAGGGATCTTTCACTCATTAGGCAAATGGATAAACCACTACACTGTGGAGCCACTATATGAGGAAAAGGGTTGGTTTTTTTTAAGTGCTTTGAAGTCAGTTGCTAATACTGGTGTCCCACTTCATCTACATGTTACACAGGAAATAGCAGTTGCAGAGGTAAACTCCCTCACAGCTGCTACAGTAACCCATTTGGTGACAACAGTGCAATAGTTTGTCTGTCACAGACCAACTGAGTTCACACTGAATCTCTCTGCAAGAAGAAGTGGGATATATATATATATATTTATATATTATATATTATAATCAAGTTATATTATATATATATATATATATATATATATATATATATATATATATATTATTAATATGATTAGCTGATATATAGGTTTATAGCTGGCCAAAGGAGGAGATAGAAGCCACTGACATAAAGACAAGAAAGCTCCTTACCATGCATGGAGGGTTTCACCCCAAGTCCAGCACCCTGAGGCTGTACGCTAAGCGGAAGGAAGGGGGCCGGGGACTGGTGAGTGTCAGCACCACAGTCCAGGATGAGACACGAACATCCAAGAATACATTGGGAAGATGGCCCCAACTGACCGAGTGCTCAGTGAATACCTCAGGCAGCAGAAACCCAAGAAAGAGGAGGGAGACGAGGAACCATCATGGAAGGACAGGCCCCTGCACGGTATGTACCACCGGCAGATAGAGGAGGTGGCTGATATCCAGAAATCCTACCAGTGGCTGGACAAAGCTGGACTGAAAGACAGCACAGAGGCACTAATCATGGCAGCACAAGAACAAGCTCTGAGTACAAGATCCATAGAGGCTGGGGTCTATCACACCAGGCAAGACCCCAGGTGCAGGCTGTGTAAAGATGCCCCAGAGACAATCCAGCACATAACAGCAGGGTGCAAGATGCTAGCAGGCAAGGCATACATGGAACGCCATAACCAAGTGGCCGGCATAGTGTACAGGAACATCTGTGCCGAGTATAACCTGGAAGTCCCGAGGTCAAAATGGGAGATGCCCCCAAGGGTGGTGGAGAATGACCGAGCTAAGATCCTGTGGGACTTCCAGATACAGACGGACAAAATGGTGGTGGCTAACCAACCGGACATAGTGGTGGTAGACAAACAGAAGAAGACGGCCGTAGTGATCGATGTAGCGGTTCCGAATGACAGCAATATCAGGAAGAAGGAACACGAGAAGCTGGAGAAATACCAAGGGCTCAGAGAAGAGCTCGAGAGGATGTGGAGGGTGAAGGTAACGGTGGTCCCCGTGGTAATCGGAGCACTAGGTGCGGTGACTCCCAAGCTAGGCGAGTGGCTCCAGCAGATCCCGGGAATAACATCGGAGATCTCTGTCCAGAAGAGCGCAGTCCTGGGAACAGCTAAGATACTGCGCAGGACCCTCAAGCTCCCAGGCCTCTGGTAGAGGACCCGAGCTTGAAGGATAAACCGCCCGCAGGGGCGTGCTGGGTGTTTATATATATATATATATATATATATATAAATTATAATATATTATAAAGTAAATAAGAACAAGCTGATAAGAGATGATCGACTACCCTGTACAACTACATGTATCTGTCTGTGTGTGGCGTGAGTGTTGTTGTATTTGCATCTGTATTAATCAGCAGATGCCTCATATTCCTGTATGCCCAGTGCTACCATAACACAAAACAGACCGTTGCAGTAAGTTTCATAAACACTGAACAGAAGAATAAAGAGGACTCTGTGTCTCTATCCCCAACCTCTTCAGCGCCCCCTGCACAACGCGATCTCATGACTTTGAAGCTAAAGACAAATAAACAATCTATTTAGAAAACAGCACTAGCACCACTTACTGTATAAATTGAGCATAATGAGCATAAGCCATGACAACCGGCAGGCAGAAATGGATCACCATCAGTCAGGATGTGGCTCGGAAGCTGATAAACAGCAAGGGTAAACACTGACTCTTTTGTTCCTCACTATATCATTGAAACATGTAAAATTGAACCTGAAGTGTTTCAGTGTATGAAACACAAGATTTGTCCCACTGCTAAAACTTTTGGCCATGACTCTGCCATCAACATCTTTATCATGTGTTAGACGTGGTGAGCAAAATAAAATCAGCAAGATGAGTAATTTTCATAATTTCATCATATGGAAAGTTTTGCAGTGACTCCCAGCCATTCACCAAGTGACGTGTTCTCCTCCATATCTCTCTATATATATATACATATAGACATATATATTATATACATAGTATATACACATAACATATAATATTAGATGATTAATATTACCATTAAATATATATATATATATTCATATATGATATATTATATTATATATTTTTTATATAATATATATATATATATATTATTTGTAAAATAGAATGGAGTGTACCATATACAGCAGAGGTCTGGGTCAAACACAGTTAAAGAAGAACAAGCTGATAAGAGATGATCGACACCCTGTCACACTACACTGTATCTGTCTGTGTGTGGTGTGTGTGTTGCTGCATTTGCATCTGTATTATTTAGCAGATACCTCATATATCTGTGGCCTGGTGTTACCATAACACAAAACAGACCATCGCAGTTAGTTTCATAAACACTGAACAGAAGAATAAAGAGGACTCTGTGTCTCTATCCCCCAACCTCTTCAGCTCCCCCTGCACAACGTGATTTCTGAAAGGCTTTTAAGCTATAAAGACAAATAAACAATCTATTTAGAAACAGCAGCACCACTTACTGTATAAATTGAGAATAATGAGCATAGCCTATGACAACCAAGCTAAAAACCTTTAAGCAGCTACATTGCTTCTGACTGAAAGTATTTGGCTTTTTAAGAATTGATCACACATTCTCAGTCACATTAAGATCTGGGGAGTTTCCATGAATCCAAAATGTTAATTTGTTGATCTCCGACTCACTTATCACTTTTCCCTTGTCACATGGTGTTGCATCATGCTGGAAAATGCACATAGTCACCAAATTGCTCCCAGATCATCGAAAAAGTTGGTCTTTGATGAAATTTGTGTTGGTTGGACCTCAAAAAGCAGGTGGGCAAGAGAAACCCCCAGAACTCACAAACTGTGATTAACTTGGAGTACGGGTAAGGCAAATATGGATCGCCATCAGTCAAGATGTGGCTGAAAAGCTGATATCCAGCAAAGGTCAACGCTGTAAATACTGACTCTTTTGTTCCTCACAAAATCATAGAAACGTAAAAAAATCTTCAGAATTAAACCTGAAGTGGTACAACGTCTGAAACACAAGATTTTTGCTAGTACTTTTGCTAGTACAGCAAATTGAGTAGAAGGGCATTAATTGTACACGAACGAAGTGCAAGCATCATCACTCTAACCTGTTCACAAAGAAAGCACATGGGCTGATGCAGCGGTGTAATGTTTACTGAATGAAAAAGGCTGAATATGTTTAATTTCTCAGGTATTTAGATTAACAACTTAATACCTAGTGTATCATATTTGATACACTGTCTGGGTTTTTTTTTTTATTTGTCAGAAGAATCAATAAACATCCTCACTTTCTGGCAATTATTTCATGGTTCGGGTTTTAAAGAGTTACTGCAATCCACTGTAGTCCAATATTTGCTATATATTTAGTTCCAGATATTTCACTGAAATTGTGACGCAACACTTCAGCCAACAAACACATTAGAGCCTTGCCACAAATTTCCAAGCCTTTGCATAACATGATGAGACATAAACATAGCAAAAGGACCAATGAGAGTCAGTGGGAGAAAGAGTGTGAGCGACCAAAAGGAGGGGTAATCAGAAGAGCTTCAGACCCAAAGAATCCAAAGAGAGGTGCCCCCCCAATCATGCACCAAGCCGACCTCGGCGGGAAATTGCACTGTTTATAATTAATGCTCAATTAAATTTGACATGGTCGCCCCAAAGCCTCTGTAAGGTAACAGATTAGTCTGCACAGCTGGTCCACATTGGCTGTGCTGCAGCAGACTCTAGAGTTACCATGTTAAGGTACATTCCCTTCCTCAATGATAGTATTTATGAGATTTGTTTCATCTCTCTCAGCCAGCCCCTGAATAAGAGAGAGAGAGAGACGGTAACTTCACCATTTGATTATAGCAGAGCAATCACTGACACTTTGTTAGCACACACACAAACACACACAGGAGGAAATAATCTAGGGAATCCTTCTGCACGTGTGTGTATTAACTTCTTATTAACAACACATGTTATCTGAGGGGAGAAACGATATGTTGACAGTGAAATGCAGCGATGCGAAATCTGTGCTGTTATGCCTTCTGTCTGTGTCACTATGTGCAGATATTTATTTAACAAGGGCTTCGTCCATGTCTAACAAGGTTAGATGTGCTGCTAGGAGGAGGTAAAAGCTCTGGTCTTCTCTCGCAATGTTTGCCGTGCAATTAGGTGAGCAAACAGACGAGACTGATTTGTTTGTTGGATACAAAGATAATAAAGAAACTTTTTTAATGGAGTCTTTAGCTAATGAATTTTGAGCATCAGTATTGTGTACTAATCATTCATCTGCTCCACTTTGCTGTTACACGGTAGCATTTCAGGAATTATCTTTGAGAAACCATCTAGATCACTGTGAAAGAGTTGAGCTTTTACAGGAGATGGGCCAATAGTTAATACACCACATATTCACCAGATAATGATAAAATCCTTTTTCAATGTTTTAGTGTCAAATTTGAATTTTGACCAAAAGCCTGGGGTTCAAATCAGGCCTGGAACTATTTTTAAGTTGGGTTTTTTCTCGTTGTTCGGTTATGTTTCAGAAACAAAGCCACTGGGAAAGATTATGTTTTGGGTTCAAACAGGCAGTTTTACAACAGCAAACACATGTTGGAAAGCTGTTTTAACAGGTTTCCACCATGAAAAATTTTACACAATCTAAAGGTGAAAACTGGAGGTGTAACTAGAGCTCACATGTAACTATGAGCAATTATATGCTGCTTGCACATCACCTGTGATGTCATTATTTGTAGGAAGTTGGGTTCAAGTTTATTAGTATCTGTTTTAGTATCATTGAGGAAATACAAGAGTAAAAAAGTAAAGTAAAAGTGAAATAAAAAAAACAACAACCATGAGCATAATGTTTATCTGATATTTAATCTGTAATAAAAAAATAAATAAATCTGGGATTATTAATCCTAACCATATCTCTTTTCAGCTCTATATCTATTTCCTGGAAAGGGAAATAGAACCTAAACTAAATTATTTTCTTTGTTTACCCCATTTCTTTTTTTAAAAGAACCAAAAAAATTCTTTATTATAATATATGAAAATTTGTCTCATAGTAAAAAAATGTCATAACAGAAATGGTTTTACAAGCAGCTGATCTAAACATTCTTATATAAATGTCGCACATTTGGTGTTTGGTTGACCTAAAAAGCCAAAACATTAACCCCTCATTGTCACTCATTCTCAAACAGCTTGCCTTCACCTGCGACATTCCTGCTCGTAGTTTTATATGCATACCTGTGTGAGTTCTGTTTGTCGAGCGGTCTTTGGTGTTGTTGACTCTTAGTCAATGTTTACCTCCCCTGCGTTGTGTTGCGACAGGAACTGCAGTGGACACACAGGAGGCCATCGTGATAAACACCTCGGCTGTTAATTTGGGGTTGGGATCTGTGGTAATCGATACTAAGCATTTGTTCACTCGCTGGGTTTGTGTCAGAGGAGAATTTGCATGTGCTGGTTATTGATCAATGTAATGACCTACATGCCAGGAAAAGAGGCCTTTAATCTGTGATCTGTCATGAAAAAATGTGGTTTTGTTTGGAGGTTTATTACATGAAGATCTTTGCTGCTGATACCTCGTGTATGCAGGTGTGTTTGACTCCCCGTTGATGTCTTCTGTCATTAAAGCAGAAAGTGCAACCTGCTCTAATGTTTGGATAGTGATGATGTTCAGTTTGTTTTGTCATGAGAGATACAAAAAACCCTGCATGATCTAAACCGGCAACGAGAGATCAAAGGTTAAATTAAGTTGCGGCTTTGCAACCTGCTAACACGACAGGATCAGTTACCTGTTCATTTTATATTAACCCTTAAAGGAAAGACAACTACATCTTAGCTGTGAGAATACAGAGAATTTTGGGGGATTCGAAATATTGCGCTGCTCTTTTTTTTAATACAATCGAGCCATTTCAAATCTTATAATTATACATTATACCACAGGATTGTTTTCATACTGACGTCACTCTTTGTTGCTTTAGTCAACTCATAACTCTCATAAATCTGAGCAATATGTTGCATGACGGTTCTTGACTTCATTGACCAAACATTTAAAAAGTATGGGTAACAGAAACCATTAAACACAGCTCCTTGTGATCGAGGCCAAAAATACATACGAATACAAAGGTTAAAGTTCATATCAGTTGTTTTGTTTCTGGTAGCGTTTGTGTGCGTGTGTGTCATCATTCTGTTGATAGCTCAAAAAGTTTTGAATGAATAATATAATATAAAACTTTGTAGGGAGTGGGGTCATGTTAATTAATTGAAATATGGCTCGAGCCACCGAGGTCATCCAGCTCAACTTGACGATTTATTGGTTGAAAATTGACAAAAAGGCTAATAGCTAAAAAAACTGTGATTCTTATAAGTGCGCTATGAATTGTCAACACATTAAAAGTATTGAATTAAGTATAAAGAATTCAAATATCATGTCACAGCTGACCTCTGATCTCTCCTTTAAGGTCAACAGATTTACCTGAAGGATAATCGAGCTATTTAAACTGTTTCTTATTGCCATTGCTTGAATTGACAACATGTAGGTATATGGGGATATACAGGGATTCTAAATACCTCATTACGTTGGACCTCTGACCTCTTCTTCAAGGTCAAACAAGGTCAAGCTTTCATTAAATTTTTTTTAGAATTATAATTTTTTTTTGTATTTGTAACATTTAGGAAATGATACTGGTGTGTGGGGATTCTAAATATCACATTTATGTTCAAATATCATGCCACAGTTGACCTCTGACCTCACTTTTACATCTGCATTTCTTTAAAGTTGACCCCAAAATGTGTTGTTGCTTTTAAAGTATTTTCAAGAGAATGAGCTACCTAGTTAGTTAGAAATATACTGTAGTATATTATAATTATATAATAAACTCAAGCTTTATGTCCAGTTATTTACAAATCAATACCGATAATCCGCATTACCTACGCTTACACAATGTTTGTGCAATCAAAGGAAACCTCTGTCATGTTACACTTTTCTGATTTGTACTGCAATACAAATTTCTTTATGTGCATTTAAAAAGAACAAAGAGTACCAAGCCTTTAAACTATAAGTGATATTTAACCATAAATTCATAGAGCACTTTAGCCTATAAACCCAAAGCACTTTAGACTAAGACACAAGTCATGGTGTTTTTATACATCTAGATGAAATACTTTTATATGTTTTACTATTATGAACTGTTTATGGAGATTACCATAGAACAATAAAATAAGAATAACAGTGTAATAACAACCAAACAGCTTATAGTATTATATGCTAAAGGTTACACTTTTTATAACACATTACAGTATTTTTACTGTGGCTATAAAAGTTAAAGGATGGCAACACTACTTTTCATTGTCAGTGTTTTACTGTCATTTAACAGGGACATTTGTTATGGTGTACTTACACACATCTACATTTTTATGGTGTAGTATTTTATTATGTTTACAATTGGGCATTAAAAATCATAACATTTCAAAAACAACTATGTCACTGTGGAAATGAAATGCAACATAATGAGTAAAAAGTTTTACTAAACATCTAAAAAACAAATGGGGTTTGTGTGCGTGCGTGTGTCTGTGTGTGTCCTCAGATCCCTTGTTAAATAATTGTCTTTTGACTGAAAAAGTGATTTATCTTGGCAATAAAACGATACATTATGTTACATTTGTTATCAATGAAAAATGGTTGACACACAAAAAAAGTCTTCTAGTCTAATTAGAAAATAAAGATAATAAAATCTATGAAAAGTTTTACGATTGATAGCTCTAATTGTACTATTTGTCTTCATATGTGTGTACAATTATACTACATGGTTAAATAATGTACACAGACTAAGTTAACAAATCCCAGAGGCCCGGGTTGACATTACCTCAATATTTTGCTCATGCGTCACAGCTTTTGCTGTGAAAGTCAGGTCAAACTGGTCCGTCTGTCAGTCGGACTGCTGTTTTTCCACCCATAACCTGCCCAAGGTGTTAAAATGAAACTGACACATGTGACATGTAAGTATGATGTTTGGCGTCAGTGGGAGGCATGGCTCCGGGGCGTCCGGCTTGTGCGCTGCCTAAAAACTTAGACAGGAGCTCAAGTTATGCCTCATCGTTTGGGACAAGTGTGTGTTAGAAAATCTGCATGTCTGTGCGGTGCAATAAAGTAAAATATGTTTCTTTTAATGAGTATTTAAGGCCTTAAAGCTAGTGTGTCAATCTTGAAGATATGATCTGTGTTTAACGGTCTGTAAGTGACTTGTTTCACTATCTAGAGTCAATGTTACTGACGCTGATGACATGATTACTGATGTCAAGCAGAAATTTTTTTATCATGTTTACTCATTTAGCCCAGTGCTTTCAAATGCACAATATCTGCTTTTAAGACACAAACATAATGTACAGCTGAGGAAGGAAATTTTAATTGTTGTTCATTGAATTTTATCAATAAAAAATTTTAAACTAATGTTAGAGCACAGATTGCCAACCTTTACTATCAAAAGAGTCAAAATATCTTTTTGGAGCTGCAAAACATATTTAGGCCTTATAATAAGTAGGTCAGTTAAGTAGGTAAATAACAATTAGCCTTTAATGAACTAGTTTGCTGTGGGCTATTTATGATTATTTGAGACTTTATTTGGTAAAATGACATAAAGTCAACAACAAGAACAATTGTAAAGTGGTGTGAAAACATATTATAGTGTGCTGGCCTTCTTTGACAAGCTATAAAGTTATGTGAAATTAGACAGTCATAGTTAGGGGAACTCAGGATTAGCCATTGCCAGCTATATGTATAAATCCAGGCTAGGTACAACAGTTGAGGTTCATCAAAATTAAGAGGATAAGATGTCAGGTGGTAAGAAAGGGTGAAAACATTTGTTCGATGATCTGAAATACGTAAGATCCGGGGCAAATACTTTTTCACAGCTCTGCAACTGCACAGAGTCATGTGAAACTGTATTTGTTGACACAATGCCATGTGTCATCAATGACAGACATACAAAGAACAGCATTAAAATAGTTACCCCAAGCACACAGCTCTGGCTACAACCACAGCAGCTCCACTCACCTGCTGTTCAAACCTTTATTCGTTAGGGGCAGCCAATCAGAAGAATGTTGGTAGAGGTAGAGGATATGATAAGTGATCATTTCATACAGACGATGCGTTGAGGGGATGGCAGGAATAATAAGGATTATTTGAAATCATGTATCATACAAAGCTACTCAAATGGAAGAGTCCAAGAGTAAGGAGCACTGATGCATCTATTACTGTGGATTATTTAGACACAAACACACAAAAACACATCAATCATGTATTTTGTAACTGTAACTCATTTTATTTCTAAAAAGGGAACTCATCATTAACAAACTTATTTGCTTAACTTCCTTGAACACAACGTTACCAAATCAGTTTGTATCATCGCTGCTTACTGATGGGATACTGCCACGTTGTAGCAGCACATCATGCATTAAAGATGATGAGATGGCAGATTGTTGTGCAACTCCGCCACTTCCCACTGTTGTCAATGTCTGAGAGGATGGATTTGTGAGTTAGTGTTTTCGAAGGTCTTAGTGAGAGCGGGACTGTTGTCCTTATCTGATCTGCATTTTAGCGTGGAGGAAGCAATCCACTGTCAGCAGCTGCTTGTGTAAACCAGGGGTGAAGCTGAGGAAAAGAGGAAGTGTCAGCTTGTGTGCAGAACAGGCTTAAGAGAATTTTCAATTCACACTGAAAGGTTTCTGCAAAGTTCACCTCCTGATGGCTGAGTTTGCCGCCAAGAGGCCAAATTTCTCTCCCGTGTAATGTTTTCACAGTAAGATAATGCATGCACACAAAAAAGACGTTTTTCAGTACATAAATATGTTGCTGATTCCCTTTTCAATGTGGTCTAAATGCTTTTGACTCTAAATAACCATAATACACATTTTATCGTTCTTTATTTGACGATTGTGAATCGAATATATTTGGGTTTCTGGAAAATGTACACTAACCACTAAACTTACAGCAACCTGTGGATAGAGACTCAAATAATGAGGTCATAACAGAGATAGGGTGAGGAGCTTGGTCATTTGAAAGGACTTTCAGATCAAAAAGACTCAGTTAAAGTGGTAAAGACATCTCACTAGGCATTTTGCTGCCTCCTAGGTGATGTTTTCCAGTTAGTATCTTGGTGCTGGAGGAAATGGCTGGGGAGTGGGAGGTCTGGGCATCTTTGCTTAGATCTGCCTCAAAAACCCGGATCCAGATACCTGGCAAAAAAGATGGATGGATCATCATATTGGAATTTAAAGGACTTACTGATTAATTGAGATAATAAATTAGATGTTAAAGAATATTAAAAACAACAATAGGTTCAAAGTCAAGATAAACAAAATACCTACTTATGTGGTGGTTTATTTCTAATACAGTTAAAGTAAAACCAACATGTCTGATCCTGAGCAGACTATATGGCCGCTAAAGAGAGTTTTGTGTATTTAACAAACCCTTTTTATTCATTGTTTCACTTTATTACAAGTCATGAATTTACCAATCATGGTTTCTGGAAAGTACCTAAAAATTACAGTTTACTGTAAATTTGTGTCTTTACCTTAATTGACTGTCTAAACAAGGTTAAAAAAAAAAGAGTCACAAAACAAAAGATTACACTTTTAACTCTTCAGTAGCGCAGATCAAAACTTCACAGACTGAGCCTATATTCGTTCAACTTTAGCCCTGTTTAGAGATCCTTTAGGTGGCATTTGCTCCACAAATAGTTAAATGTTCTCTCTGATCCTCTGTAAATGTGGTCTAAAAGAGCGCAGTAAGCACTTACAGGTCTGTGCATGAGTCCAGAGCTGTGTGAGAAAGTGCTCTTTGTATTGCTGCTGCTGCCGAGTGCCAGCTACTCATCACATGTCACTGGTTAGAAGACTGAGAGAGCAGCTATTAAAAGGTTTTGTGCATATTCAGAGATTTCTAATGTTATTCAACTTGTAATTAAAGAGAAAAGGGATTTCTTCAGTGCGTGTATTTGTTTTAGACAGTTTGTATCGCCTTCATTCCTTTGGATTTTTTTTATTAATAATGTGCAGTAGCTGAGCAATTTGCCAAGAAGATCTACAAAAAAGCAAAATAACAAAATACACGTAATTATTCCAAATTTTACTTAATAAGGCAGAAAAAATTCCAGGAGTTTAATGAGGGTGACAATACATCCAACAAAACCAACATTAATTAATTTTATTAACATTTTCTCCAGATTTCTGCATGTTTGATATTATGCTTGATGTATTTAGTGCCTCATTAGTTTGTTATTCAGTAATTTTGTAAGTTTAGCTCGTCTAAACTAATATATGCAATCAAAAAATTTAATAAATTATATTGCCGTTATTCAACAGCCACTGTAGCAGTAATTTAAGTCTGGATTTGCCTTTGTGACACAAGCAGGGTCATGTCATCATGGGGGATGAGGAGGAGGAGAAGGAGGGTGTGAAGGCCGGCCTCCTCCCTCCTCCTCCCCTCGTTAGTTAGGAATTTGTTTACCCTCCGTCTCAAGCCGTGACCTGTAATGGACCACGAAGCCCTCTGGTCAACACTGGATTACCCAAGAGCCTCTCCTGAGGGCGAGGAACACACATGCACATGTGCACAAGCTACATACTGGGCGATAGGCCGCCTAAGCCCTACTGATAACAACCGTTACTAATGGCAATTAGCCCATTAGATCCTTGTTAATGCTCAATGACTTAAAGATAGTTTGGGTGAATGAATCTGGGAGTATTTGGTCAATGTGGCCTATCTCGTTTTACCTCTGTGTCCTTTTTAGAAGATATAAATCCCTGTTCAAACAGAAGGTGATGATGATTTCCTCACAGTTTACCAGGAGTGATGTGGTTTGAGGAAGTTGGTCGATGAGTGCTTTAACATTTATGGCATGCAAAACTTTCAGAAATGAATATCGGTGAAGAAAGTGCCTCTATATCTGAGTTAGGAAATGAAATGAATCAGCAGAAATGACAGAATTCTGCATCAGATTGGGATTTGAGCTAATTGTAACTTAAATCAAAGGTCAGTAAATAACTCACTTTAATTAATATAAGGGAGCCTGCCAGCTTGCTATAATGGCAAGTTTTTATAGTAGTTTACATTTCCATTTTTAACAACTACCATTTATCCATCAGAATACACAGACCACAGTGCTGAACACCAGGAGCCAGACTACCTGAGTACCTAAGTAAGTACCTAAAGCTTAAGTGGTGATCTTTAAATTTTGTTGGTGTGTTCAGTGTCTGTCCACCTCGAGCTCCATTAGAGGACTTTGTGTTAATCCGACAGGGATTCTGCAGCACCCCCC
>NW_024582427.1:1456158-1562740 GCF_018398535.1 Haplochromis burtoni | reverse complement strand
CCCCTCCCAGCCCCAGGCCTCATATGTAGGAGATAGGATGGCCGGGGATGGTATGAAGGCTTGGAGGGAAGCCCAAACACTGCTAAAATAACTCACTAGCCTTTTTCCCCCCTCCCCGCATCCTTTCTGTGAGCAAAGACAACACACACATACCTGTTTGATGAATAGGAGTTTCTGCCTGGTCTGCACTGAAAACACCTTGGAGTGACTCATTCTGAACACACAGACAAAGAAGAAGAAGAAGAGGTAGAAGAAAGCACGTAAATGTAAAAATGGGGAGTTTTTGTGTTCCCTGCATCAAAAACATTTGCTTACTCTTTAATACAAGGCCAGAGTTGTACTGAACAATGTTAGGGAGTTTTTTCCCCTTGAAGGATGTAAAAGGATAATGCCTTTGTGAATATTTTGCCCCCCTATTGCCCCCCTTTCAATCAGTGTCAGTGCTCTTCCCTGACAGCAAAATACATACCAGTCGGCAACCATCTGTCAACCACTGGGAGGGAATAATGCGTGTTTGCCAACCAGTTTTTGAACTGTTGCTGCCAGTCTGTGGGTAAAAGTGGTCACAAAGAGGTGTCCTAGTTTGCATGGAAGACAGAAAATGTTCATCTTCAAAGGAAAAACTGTGCTTTTCTGCTGCAGCCAACACGTTTCAAAAGGCACAACTTTTACTTTGATGTTAATGTGCTCCATTCCCGGTCTCAGAATTTGAACTCAATGCCATAGATGACTTTGCACCTAATTGGTTGTATTGTCAAATAGCATAATTCAAACACCACTCAATAGTTAAATTTTTGCCAGTGCAGTAATTTGCAAAAATATTGATCTGTAAAGTAGATATTTTAAGAAAAACTGCTGAAAAATGGCAGAACAATTGCAATACTCTGTAGTAATAAAAAAAAAAAAAAACAAGCTCGTTACTGAGATAGCACTTTGATTAGAAGTAGTAGGAGTATTTATTAGTATTTATATCTGTTATGTTGCATGCTGGGAACATTTTCTTCATCATAAACAAGGAGTACACAACAGTACGAAAGTGTCTTGCCTGCGGATGGTGACCTGTGCAGAGACAAGTGCAGAGGTAGAGGAGGGGTGGGGTGAGTGGGTAAGTGGCAGCTACCTTGTGACGGAGAGGAACGAATGAATTATGGGACTTTTGCATCAAGCCTGGTGGTACGGTTGCACAAAGTAAACTTCTTGGAAGGGAGTTTCCCTTTAAAATGCGTTCATTGGAAAAACAAGCTGGGTCTGAAACAAAGAGTAAACAAATGTAGATGAATAGGTGGACGACATGTTCTGTTTGGTGGGGCGAGGAGTGGTGAGTGAAAAGCAAAAAAGAAAAATGCTGTTTGACATCTTTTACTTTAGAGAAAGTTCACTGTCATTTCGTGCCAAGTGAAAATATCCACTGATGCACTCTTTATAATATGCCTTAGTCCAAAACAAAGCATATAGCAGTTGAAGGGAGACGTCTACAAGAAGATTTAGTGACAAATATGAAAATTCAGGGAAGAGAAGTTAAAACTGGGCAAATGACACGAATGCCTGTACAGTAAAGGCAAAAACAACTGAATAAACTCTTGCACAGTGGCCTTGCTATTCAACCATTTACAACACTTAAAGTCATGATCAGCTTTTACCTGAAATGAGACCGATGCTCAAGTGGGGAAAAATCTTTTTTGAACAAAGCCTACAGTATCTGTAAGAAGTCATGGGTGCTGCAATGTTTATCAAAGGACTCGGCTGTTGTCAAAAAGACAGATAGTCACCCTTTGTCAACATTATTTTACGTAATGACCCTCATTATTTATTTGGTGACTACAGTTGGACTGACCTAATGTAGGCTGCAAGCACGTTTCTCAAAGCTCTGACAACGGCATTCTCTCTAATGACGCATCCAGCGTTTCACCAGGACCATGCACTGCATGAGAATCCAAGCGTGAAACACACTAAAGCAACAACGGCTAAGCAAAAGCTTTACGTGACACTTTGAAGTGCATTTCATCAGGAGATTACCGACAGGAGGAGGAGGAGGGAAAAGAAGATTGCTCTGAATTTACTTCATGGTTTTCTGGCACACTATACACATAGAAAAAAGCACTGAAATCTAAATTAATGAAAGGAATTTGCCATTTCATACGGTTTCGCCCTGTCACTAGTCTTGTCATGGTAACTGATGCCGTGAGCAAACACACTCCCAACAAGCACGACATTAAAACTTAGATTCCTTCAGTTGTTAATGTTTTACACAGCTAAAGCTCATAAAACAATAGCAATAGCTCAAATGCCAAAGTATATGTATATGTACGTTGGTTTGAGTCCGTGCCGTATTATCTGCGTGCACGTCTGATTTCGGGTCAGATGTGACGCGCTGCACTGCAGTGCTTCATCACTGCACTGTGCAGCAGAGATGTTCGTCTGACCAGAAAACTCTGGTCTGAAGTGCGGAGCACGCTTTGATGTGAGCCTAATATGGCTTGTAAAAAGGGGGATCCTGCACTTTGAAGTGTTGCCTGACGCTGTCCAGACACAACTGCCTAAGTGTATGTGTGCATGTATGTGCAGAATTTGGGCTGTAGTAGGTCTGTGAATGTCATCCCAGACTTATAAAAAAGTGATGTAAACATTGGGAGAGAGGCCTAGATAGGAGAGAGGTCATGAAGGAGACTGCTGTCATAGACCAGGTTATTACGTTCTGCAGAGCATCCACTAATTCTTTTATTTAAATTTTTGTATATAATTGAACCGTTAGTGAATTACGAGCTGGTTTTCCACCAGAATTTAGGGCAGATTTAAAGAAAAAACTGCAAATGAAAAGCAGATTATGTACTTAATTGCTTTGCGCAAATTTTAGAAGTTGCTTCAGCAAGTTGGAGAGCTGCTGGAGGCAACTCTCAAATCAGCTACCATAAATCACTGCAAGAAGAAGAGGAAGAAATCAAGAAGGCTGCAATATAATGACACAATTAAACAGCAGTAAAACATTAAACATCAGCCACTTCTTAACATACCTGAGGAGTACATAATTGATGCTTTATTTAGTGCAAGTTTGTTTTTGTAGCACTTATTGCAGCATCACAATTTTCATATATTTTAGTCCAAATATTGAGAAAGAACAAGATGAAAATGGAGAATGCAGCAGCTGGATGAAATATACATTTCGACTTTGCACTGGTTTCTACGAGCACTATTAACTATTATTCTTGTTTTGTTCATCATTTTATGCTTTAAACTTAGCGTTTTCGCCCATGTAGAGATTAATTTTCTATTTTCAAATTGTTTGGTTTAAGTTTTCTCCCTCTGGACATCACTCAGTATTTCCAGATTGCATTAGAGTTAACTGGGTGATTGAGAAATTATCGCCACAACCCTAAAGCTAAGATAGTTGTGATAAGTTGTGATAAATAGATCATATTATAATATATGTGCCATTATAATATTGTTGGCAAAGTGATTTTTAAAGCATCAATCAAAATACCAATAACACTCAATCACTCTGATTGGGTATGGGGGCTATTGAGGGAAGTGGGAGAAAAGATGGAGAAACAAAAACACAATAAACAAAGAGTTTGTCTTTTAATTTGCACGTTCCTAAAATCACAATTAGATTTTTTTTATCGCACATAATCTAAATGCTATGTTGCATGTATGTATCTTTCCAAAAAGCAAACAGGCTTCATATCACAAAAACAGAAATCTATGTAATATTTTGTACATGTGTAAACATTAAACTTAAAAAATGTGTGACTGTCTTAATATATGATAGTTTGCAAAGACTTTATCTGACCAAACAAAGGTATTTTTTTTTACTATTTTATGGACCGAAAGGATCCTTTCACTATGTAATAAGCTCAAACAAAGATAAAGAGCTGTAAGGACAGACATAAAAACCCCGAAGACCTTCAGATAACACATTTAAAAGGGAGTTACTCAGCCTTGGCTCTTCACAGCCAAGTTATAGCACATATTAAAAGAGCTGTGACTTTGAATGTGTCCGGTATATCGACCAGTGTTAGTTGACAGCAATTATTAGAAGTAGAGAAAACACCTTTAGCTTGCAAAAAGTGCTAAAAATTCACTATGAAAAAAAAAATGTGAAGACTAAGAACATTAACATTAAGTTTTAGTCAGATTCTTGCAGGCAGGACCTGGGAGTTGGTATGTTTGGCAGGGTGTGGTGTATAGGAGCTGGGGGCTGGAGAGTATAGATCACAGTGCTAGTGAGGAGGAGGTCAGGGCCAGTGCAACTAACTCTTCTACTGATTGTTATGAAGGGCCATGTGTCAGCATCCATCTGACCACTTTATAACTCTTGCCTGTTCCCTGCGCCTCTCTGGCAAAAGGTCCTAATGCATTCTCTTTGACCTTGCTGGTGTAAATCAAATATCTGGCCTCAGATCTTGTCGAGCTGCATGGTGCTGTATATATGTGTGTGTGTGTGTGTGCGCAGGGATGTGTGTATAAGGGAAGTTATGTGGGCCTGAGTGACTTTCTTGAAAGAGATTTAAGAAAAGAAGGAAAGGAGAATACAGTTTTGTTACTGCTGCTCTCGAATGAGCTAACCAATCTAAAAATAGCAGATACCAGCAGCAGGAGTTATGCCAGAGGTAAACATGCATTCGGTCACATATATTTCCCATGTTAAAAATAAAAAGATAAGCCTTTGATATGATGAAAATCCTATGATGAGGTCTGAAATGGAAAGAACTCGATGGGGTTTGGGTGATGGTAATGGTTTGGATTAAAATAAGCACTTAGCAAGAGTTAGCAAGATTAATGCAATGATCTGTGCTAAAGGAAGTAATGCTGACAGTCGGTTTAAAATAGGTATAAAAAAACCCCAAACAAAACAGCCCGCTGCATTAAAGTGCAAAATAGCGTTGGCCACTCCACTGACCTCCATATTCCTGCACAGGCTTTTTGGCTCTGGAGCTATGTCACCAAACTTACTGCTTTGCTCCACATATCATTTATATATAGTCTTTTAAGAGTGCTGTCTTTTGGAAAATTGTTGATTGATTTGGCCTCATGCAACCACTTAATGGCGCTTACCAACAGAAGATACCCATTGTTCATCATACCAGTGAGGTCTTTTTAATAGGAGGTCTCCATGTTCGGTGAGGAAAAGCTTGCATATGTGTTATCTCAAATTATTCACTGGGAAAACTTCTAAAGATAAATAAAGCAATGCTGGCAATTGCGTTTCTATTGTGCTTATTTACACAGGCAGAAGTAAATAAAAGTTAGCGCTGACCTGTGATGGCCAGAGATGGCTAGTGATCAGAGCCAAACTCTGATCACTAGCCAATGTGTCAATGTAGGAGATGAGATACACACTGAATATTCAGATACACTGACACTATTTTATTAAATAAAAATGCATTGTGTACTCTTTATTTATATTAAAAAGGATACATCTGGTGGTTAGTACAATCACATCACAGCAAAAAAGCCCTGGGTTCAAATCCAACTGGCCAGATGGGACAATTCTGTTTGGAATCTGCTTGTTTTCTTCATTCTGCTACGACAAGGTCATAATTTGGCATAAGCAACATGAAAGCATGGATTCATCCAGCCTTGTATCAACAGTTCAGGCTGCTGCAGTGGTGTAATGATTTGGGTAATACTAACTCAGCATCATTTAAACTCCAAAGCCTACCTGACTGTTGCTTCTGCCCATGTCCATCCCTTTATTCCATCTTCTGTTAGCTCCTTCCAGCAGGATAACACAGGATGCCACAAAACTCAGATAGTCTCAAACTGATTTCTTGAACACGACAGTGAGTTCACGGTATTCAAATGGCCTCCGCAGTCACCAGATCTCGTTCAATACAGCACCTTTGGAATGTGGCTGAACAGGAGACTGACATCATCAATGTGCATCCAAAACACCTGCAGCAACTGTGTGATAACACCGTCTCAATATGGATGAAAGTCTCTGATGAATGTTTCCAGCACCTTGTTGAATCTGTGCTATCTGTGATTAATTACTGCACTTCTGAAGGCAAAGGGGTTAAAAAAAAGTCAGCAAAAATGGATGGTTTTTACCAACAAAATAGCAGACAGTCACAGGTCAGTGACAGAAACTAGCCAAGTTCCTGTCAAACTTGGCTAGTTTCTGCCCAAAGCTGACATCAGCTTCTGTCAGTGATGGACTTTTAATGTGGCGAGACATTAAATTTCCTGTGACACGGTTTCACTTTTTAATCAATCAACACCAAACACTTTGAGAAATGTACCGTGCAACCACATCAATGTCTGCAGCTCGGAGAAAATGGACTTTAACCGTTAGTCCAAGCAAAAAAGAACTGACATTTAGCCATGAAACCACAGATGGTTTTATCCTCAGATTAATATTTTTTAAGAAAAAGTACTGAGAGTATAAAAGTTTAAAAAAAAAAAGAAGAAGAAAGAAATGAGATCCCTTTAACAATGACTATCTTGCTGCCTTTGTGTTTTTTTTTAAACTACTACTTTGGCATTAACATACAATAAAAACACACTGTCTAAATCTAGAGTCAAATGTCTTGGTGCACTACTGGCCTGTGAGTTTGGGTGTGTCTTAAAATAACTCAAAGTAGATTTATACACTCCTGGACAAACATGTCATGCACGCAAAGCTCGCCTACTGAAATACATCACATACAGGATTTACTCCTAAAACAAGAAGGTATCACCGGATCCATCACAACAATGATGTGAAATAGGATAAACATATCAATAATAATAATAACAATGGCAACCTTTCTTTTGTGGATAGTTTCCATGTCATTATGTCTACGATTGCCAGAAACTCTGCTCTCAGCATTCCCAGCATTCCCATGTAGCTCTTGACCCCTGACAGCCTTAAATTATTAACATTCCCATATGGGCTTAAACCCCCTGATCGCCGCTTGCAGCTACACTTTTCATGTGTTTTTCATATTACCACAAGAATTGACACAGAAGATAAATATCTTATTCTTAATCAGGGCCTGTGTGTTTGCATTTTAGGCCTCTGACTTCCTGTTTATCTGTCTTGAAAGTCTCACAATCATGTACTAAATTTTACTTTTTGGAAAACTGCAGTCAGAAAACGCTTCATCTATCATGCCAAAGCCCTTGCAGTGTTCTCAGTGAGCACCTGAGGCCAATGGGGGGCAGTAGTTTGCCTCTTTCCACTGTAAAAACAGTGACTCAACTTTCTACTGCTGTCTTTGTATCCAGCACCACTGACAGCACACAGGGGCCAACTGCACAATGGGTTATGAATGAGCTCCCATTTATCACAATTAATCAGTGGGCCAAACCCATTAACTGTCAGCCGGAGGACGAGTTTGTCTTTGTAAGAATGACAGACTGCTTGACTGTTCAAATGCTTGAGACGGCCCCAGTCAGTCGAGGAAAAGGGGGTTTGAAACAGAGCTGGGATCTGTTTGTTTATGGGGTTTTTTGGGAAAAGTCACTCTTCTTTGTAGTTTCTTCAAAGAACCTTTAAAGATGTGTATTTTTTTAAAATTCTGAACAAAACCTGCTTTGTGATTTGATTAATCTGAAAACTACCTCTGCTTCATTTCAGAGCTCAAAAAAGCTTTTTAAAGTATATTTTGAGACACATATAGTCATTTTTCATGTACTGGTCCTTTTTACTCTAATGCTCCACTGCATTTTAGAAGAAAATATAGATTTTTTTTTTTTAGCATTTTTCCAGATTTCAGTTATGAGTTTATTTTTTTTTAAAAACAGGATAAAATGTGAAACAAAGTAGCCACTTAATGTAACAGGATATTAATTTGTGGCAATAAGCTCAATTTAAATACACAAAAACAACAAAAGGGCTAGAGTTAGAGTAAATCATGTAGAATGAGTTTTAATGTGAGTTTCATTTATTAAAGTCTATTAAGAGTTGCTAAAATAAAACTACCTGTGCTGAATTTTTGTAACTTTTTCCTTGAGTTTTATATATTTTGAGTTCTATATGATATATGTTTAGATTTACAGCACATGAGCATCATTACATTCAGTAAAGTTTTGCCTAAGAATTTTTAGTATGGCGTGACCATTATCCCAGACACTCTGAAAAAGGTGGGGTGAGGACATTACCATATCATTTTGCATGATTTTTGATTAAAAGTAGCATGGATTAAACACGCGAGCCAGTGTAGCACGTGCTCGGTCAATAGCCCGTTGGTAACGTCTTAAAAGAGGAAGTCGAATGATAAGTATTTTAATCAAGTTTGAAAGAATGTCTGTAACATGTCTGAGTGGCCGAACTCTCAAAGTCTTCCTCAAACAAAACTAAATCTATCTTCTTTTCTGTTTTTTTCTCCCCTCTTTTCTCCTCACTATTCTCCCTCCATAACAAACACCACATAATGATTTTGGGTATCTGGTAGATCAAGCAGGGTTATGCCAGCAGCTGTGTGGTGGTTGCTGGGTTGCCAAACCAAACAGAGGGGGGCTCTCAAAGTCACCTCTGCCCAAACATACACCTAATCCTTCCAGCACCGGCCAGATCACAACTCTCAAAATGCACAAGACAGTTTAAAAATAGAGAAGGAGGACAAAGGTCAAATCTACAGAGGGATTTAAGGCCTTATCATTATCACGGAACAGCAGAGCCGAGCTGCAGCCCTGAGAAAGTGCCTCTGTGTCTACCAGAGCTGGAGGCAAGACGGGAGGCCTGTGCATGACTAACAGCAGGCAGCAGGAGGAGAGACAAAGTAAATGTCCATACTGACCCAAGGCTTTTTTTCTTTCTTTTTTTTAAAACCAAGGTTAAAAATCCAACCTGTAATTTTGGGTAATATAATTACAAGTATCTTTACTTCTACTTTGTGTATTTTATAGAGTCAACACTAAAGGCCTACGGCTGCACCTTTAACCTCAAAAGAAGATCCTCAAAAGCTCTAAATGTCACATTTTTATGTTTGGCCTATCACATGTGCATATACAGCATAGGAACTTCAAGCTCACATGCAGACCTCAAATAAAATAATCATGAAAAGTTTGATAAACATACGCGCCTAAAGGTAGCTGTCTATCTACTCTAAAATAAAAAACTGTCAGAAAGCCTTCCTACTTGAGTGTACATTTAGAGGAAAAGCGTGAGGGCCTGCTTTTAACTCCAGGAAAATCCTTGGACAACATGAATGATAAAAATCTGGTTTTTTCTTACTGATCAAATGGAAAAATGCTGAATCTTAGTAACAAGGAAGCAGATGGCGGTCACGCAGTTGTGTCCTTGTGTGTGAACTTCATGTTATCAGCAATTGTCAGTATGAAGATCACTTCAGATCTGATGAAAAGCATTTGCACAGGCCATTGAGGAGTGGAGAGAGAACTCCCAGCAACCATATCAAATACAAGCAGTCAGGGTGGCTCAAGCACTGGCTCTGGGCTCAGGGAAGGGCTGCAGAGCTGCTGATGGATACACGATGGAAGAACACTAAATGAGCTTTATTGGTTTGTTACGTTTGTGTTTTTAGGAGAATCAGTTCTGTTTTAATATTCATATTAATTTGGGCAAAAACATTATACAAGAAATTCTCTGCATGTATTTTATATATGTAGTTTCAGTACTTTACA
Organism: Haplochromis burtoni; assembly: GCF_018398535.1. Taxonomy (NCBI): domain Eukaryota; kingdom Metazoa; phylum Chordata; class Actinopteri; order Cichliformes; family Cichlidae; genus Haplochromis; species Haplochromis burtoni. Next base: position 1,553,173 of record NW_024582427.1, on the reverse strand, counting down.
CTTCAGTAAGTGCATTGTATTTGGAGTACATTCAAATGATGGGGAAAAAAGTAGTAAAATACACATTATGAAGTGAAAAGCAACTGAGCTAAGGTTACCTTGCTGCAAACGGAGAGAAAAAACATTTTCTGCATCAATCAGAACCTTTTCCCTCTTGATGACAGTGAAATCCCACATAGCCCCATTATGGTGAAGCTGCAGCACAACTTTACTCCAACCAGTTGAGGAATTTGATTAAAATTGTCTGGTTTTGTAACTAGTTGGCGAAAGTGACCACAGTGATATTAAATCAAAACCTATTGACATGTACTCATTTTTTTTAATGAAATCTCCAAATCTTTGGCACACCAGTCATAATTCTGCAAGGCTTTAGCCACACCATGAGCAGTTAGCAGCTGGTTTATTATCACCTTGTTGTAGCTTAGTGTGTATACATACACTGTATACAAAGTTATTACAGACATGAAAGCACTTAAGCCCACTGAAGGAAAAAGGGTGTTCAGAGGCTTGATAAAAAAAAATCTCAGTTATTTCAAGGGGAGTTGAGGGCTTTATTGTTAGCTTTTGGCCACAAAGCTGGAGTCAGAGATGCTTTAAAAGTAAAACTCCAAAGCTGACCTTTAGGCTTCAATCAAAAACAGACCTTTGGTTAAAAATGAAGGAGGAAAGAAGGAGGGGAGAAGAATTTACCGCCCTTTAAGACAAAAAAGAAGCAGAAGAAGAAAGAGACTTGGCTCTGTGTGAGAAAGACATCATGAGGTTTGTTCAGAAACAAAAAGAAGTGAGCTGAGCTGATGGAGATTTAAACCTGCAGCAGAAACCTCAGCACTAATAACTGATCATTTTACTGCATTGTTTAAAAAGAGAGAGAAAAAGAACGAAAAAAGAAAAGCGTTCATGTCAGCAGTCTATTTGGTTTAATTACACTTATTTTAACTTCCTGCTCAGCTTTTGAACTAAAACGCCAAACACGTTTAATTTGACATGGCACTAATAAACAGACCACTGGTTAACCCATGCATGCAGTCTACCCACAGATGCTGTTAACTTTTCCACGACAGCCTTTATTGGGAGCCACCACTAAAAGCTGAAAATTATTTTGTGCAAGAAACGGCGATTAGCGACGATCCGTGTGCGTCTTCATTCATTTTAATATCGCGACAAGTGAATTTTCCCTCTTTGAAATAAAAAGCCACGAGCAACGCCAAACGACTAAAAGTCTTATGAGCTAATTTGCTCGGAATAAAAATCGGTTTTCCACGGATGATTCAAACAGGCAGACAGGCAGAGAAATCCGACGTTAATTGAACCTCGTTGACATTTCACTCCGCTTGTTAATATTCATTAAAACACGAGCAAAAACCTTTAATCAAAAGGAAACGTCGACAAGAGACGCTTTTTATTGAACCAGAGAAGGCATCGGGGTTAAAAATACAATTAGGATGACGTTTAGACAAAGTGGAGGAATTTAAGGGGATTAAAGCCAAAATAAGAGTTTTTCTTTTATTAATGAATAAAACAAACAAACTGTGACACACGTTGGCAGATTCAGGCTCAACTAAACGTGATTCATCATAGAAATATAAAAAGGGACATTTACTGTTTCATTTTGTCAGTTACGGTTGAAATATTTCTCAAAAGTCCCTCACCAAATCCAACTGTAACTGTAAGTAAACAAATCGTTTTTTATAACGCTTTCTTATAGGCTACCATATTTCTAATCTAAGGAAAAATATCTAAAGGAATTTTAAAAAACTAAACATCAAAAAAATATACACAGCGTAAAATTTATCTGGCCTTAAAAAGTGCTGCGTGGTTTATTTATTTTATTTTATAAAATATGTGGGCATTCGTGTATTTATATTTCTTCCTGAAAAAAAGGAACTAATGCTTCTTATTTCATACACACTCTTAGAAAATTAGGCTACTTAAACCTTGTCACTTTAAATGTCCACCTCCCCTCTCCAATTAAAGAACCGGAAACACAAAAGGACGGGAAGATAAGCAAAATAAACATTGCTTGCATCTCTAATCGTATTCTAAAATATTACAAATGAAGCTCCTTATTTACCAGGAGCAGAAAAATACCCCACTTAACGAAAATAATACTGGGAGAACATAATCCCGCACTTCAGTGTTTCTGACCCCAAAAAAGGCAGAAAAGAAGTCCCAGAGTGCACCGCGGAGGATATAACGCGTCACAAGATGAAACCGTTTCGTTGTTTTGGTTCTCACAAAAAGAAGAGGAGAGAGATTATGATCCGAAAACATGAGGCCAGAAGAGCAAGGAAGATAAAAAGAGTGCAAATATCAGAAGTGATCATCTAACAGAAGCCAGAGGAGGCAGCAAATGTCACCTGATCTGATGGACACGGATCGATTTCCAGGCTTTAAACCTCAGTCTCCAGCTGAGGACGCATTATAGACATGAATCATCCCTTGGTGTATGCGTGCGCGCGTGTCATCGAATATTTGTCTTCCTGAAGGGAATTCAAGTATCTCAACTCATGGTCTTAATGCTTGAAATTATTCTTAGGTCACTGCGCTTTAAAGTCTGAAATATGTACGTGGATGCCCGCTCTTTTAATTAGACCCAATATATCTGCTAGGGTATCTATAATTTCAGAGCAAATCATGTTGTCTCTTTTTTTTGTAGCCTGTCTGATCTCGAGAACTTTCAAAAACACTTTTAAACGTGCATTTGTTTATTTATTTATTGAGCTAAATCAAATTAAATACATTAGTATGAATGATTTGCAATTTAGGCCGTTTTTATTAGAAATGCATCAAATACCAAAATGTAACATCATTTTTAGTGTTTATAACACCAATGTATATTTTAGTGTAACATCACTGCACCATGCAGTGACATTTATGTAGTCTCTTCTTTAATTGTTTATTATTTTAAATCTATTTTCATATACTTATATAAAAAGTGAATTAAAAAAATTTGAAAGCTGCTCTGAACTGACCCGACGTGCAACTCTACTTGTGCTGCAAGTACAATCTTTTATTGTTCAGGCTTTCATAAAAATGCAGACAGCAAGAAATGGCTGTAAATCCCTTTGCTTCAGCAGTGAAAATTACTAGGAAACATGAATTTAAAGGAGATAATGCTAAAAAACAGAACAAAGAAAACCTTTTAAAAACCAAACAGCACGCTTTACAGAGCAAAGGGCTGAAACAAAAACAACAAACAAATAAAAAGAAGAATTTCAATGATGTAATAAGGACTTTAAATTTATACTGAAGTCTCCCACTATGTTAGAGCACAGTCTTACCTCCAAACAGGCAGACAGAGTGCTTTATAATAGAGTCCTTACTGTCTTATAAACCCTGCCAGGCTGTTCGCTGGGCCAGCAGAGCCATAAGCCCCTCACACACACACACACACACACACACACACACACACACACACACACACACACACACACACACACACAAAGCTCTGCCTGCCTTCTATAGGAGGCTTGTGCAGCAGATGTGGGGTCAGCGCTGCAGGGCCTTACATAAGGCCTTGACTGAGCCGAGCTGATCTTTTATAGCACTAAAGCCTCAACCTGGATCCTTTAATATTGTTTAATTAGTTTTCAATTAAAGCAATAATTACAAATGAATTCAGTTCAACCAAATAGTCCTAATAAGATTCATTAAAAAAACCTTAAAGATTAGCAGATGTGGTTGTGGAGATAGGAAAAAGACAATAGACGTGCAAAAAACTTTGCATGTAGAGCGGAAACATGTCATCCGAAGCGTGTTTGTGCATTTTAACTTGATTACCTTTTTTATGTGAGCATATAAAAATTGAATCCTTCACAGCTTTGGAATACCAGGACCGAAAACCTCATGTTTCACTTATGTCAGTACTGGTCCGAACCCTTTTAAGGCCATTATGCAGGTTTTTGTGTGTTTTTCTGTTGTTTTTGTTTTATTTTTGTATTGAATTTGCTGAGCCAGGAAGACATTAAAAATGACTATAACATCTTGAAATGTGTTTTTAAATATGTAAACTTCCCCAAACCAATTAATCAAAAAAATAAATAAATACAGGACCCAGCAAAAATGTACACGTTGATTAGGTTTTTTTCTCTGACCCCATGGTTGCTAACGAGCCACTGAGTTTACTCATCTTGCTTTTTTGTTGTTTTATGGTCTAAAGTAAAGGATTAGCATTAGTTAGAAAAGTAACCATGGCAGCATAATTACAAGCAAGTGTTGAATTGTATTGTTTATCCAAAAGTGCACCAGTTTCCAAAACATGTTGCCATTCCTACCTGACTCTTAGTGGTGAGGCAAAGCCTTCAGTGTGTCTGGCTCAGGCGGTGGGGCATTTGAGATCACAGCTGCTGCAGAGCCGGGGGGAAGGCACCCAGCTAATGCAGCCAATTAAAGCCTAATCCAGTGATGAAGCATTGTCTCAGGAAGATAACTGAGCTGCTAAGTGGCACTGCTAATGACAAGGGAGAGGTGAAGATCACTGCTGGATAATGCTGAACACCCTGTCTTTGTGGAACACAATCAAATGAAAACAGTGTGATAGCGAGAAAACAGAGGTAGAGGTCTGGAGAACACAGCTGGATGTAACTAACAGGAAGCATGAAATCTGACAAATTTGCCAAAATGTGCCTTTTGGCAGCGCACTCAACGACAAACCTAGAAACTGCTTTGTCCTAATAAGACTAAATCTTATTTTGACACAGGATACTTCACCGTGTCATAGCTGATTTTTTTAGGCTGAAATCCTTTCAGTCAGAGTTTTGGCTGCCTTAGTTAGGAGTAGGATACAGGTAAACTGGTTTACTTTCCCAGGCATGACTTGTTTAATTACTAAATAAAAAGTAACATATGTAATTAATTGTTTTTGTATATAACACAAGCAAGCTTGTATTATGTGCAAAACCATTACTCGATATCCAAAAAAACTCTAAAAGGAGGCCGTGCACACGTGCAATTATGCAGCTAGGAGAGCTGAAGCATGCTCCACTTTTAGTGTAATCTTGCTTCTTTTGTGAGGTAGCTACACAACATTTTCTGCACTCCAGCTGCACTCCAGGAAATTAATTGCTCCTGAACCAGTAACACAATTTACAAGAGCGCACAAACACACATGAAGGATCTGAACCATCACGCACAACTTTTTGAAAACTCAGCTACAAAAAAGTACTGCAGAGAAAAGCATACACACTGACCTCCTCCAAAACATCAACACACCACACAGCCCGTACTACTGTGTTAATTCAGCAGGCTTCCTCAGGCTTAAGCCAACATTGTCGTGCAGATTAAAACGTTATGGTGTTTAGATGCAAAAACAAGATTAGCGGCAACTTCATCCACACCTTCTTGCTGGTGCAGAACACACAAGCAGCGTCAGAGAGCTCCATTTAGACAGTGAGGCTGCCGCAACCAAATATTTGACTGTAATTTTAAGGTAACAGCATGAATGTAGGGCAGAAGCTGTGGTGTGGTAACATGAGCTACTAGCCAACATTAAATGGAAAAAAATACCTTTAAGTTAGATTTAAAATGACTAAATATTGTGTGATGTTTTCATGAATTAGATAAACTGCTACCAATTAAACGTTTGTTGACTGCATGAATGCAGCATAATGGAGAAAAGAGTCCAGTATTTTATTTCTTTGTCCTTAAGCTGAGGCTGAATTCTTTATTCTTGGTTAAACTAAACCTGCTACAGCGCAAAGAAGAAAACACTCTGGATAAACATATCTATGTAGCTCGTTACGCATTATTCATAATTACAACTTTACCTTAACTTAGTTCATTTAGAAAAAGACGTCCGAGCCTCTGAAAAACATGCATTTCAATCTACAAAGGCAGCTGGGTAACTTAGATGTTGAGCGTACAAAACATTTTAAAATAATATTTCAGCCATACCTTCTAAAATATGAAACAATCCTGCGCAGATTAACTGCATTGCTACTGTAATTGCAGTAAATCACAAATTTTTGCACAAATACGAAACATACATCTGAAGTTTTCTGCTCTCCTCTCTCCGTGTCTGTTTTCTTTTATTTCTGGGGGGTTTTCACATTTCATTTGTCTGCACACAGAGAATATCCATGTACAGTTTATCTGATGACGTTATGCTTGAGTAGGTAGTGTTGTGCATGGTTTTTATAGTTGCCAGGAAGCTCATATGCTACATACAAAAGTTCATATGTTCCTTTAATATTTAAGTAAACTTATCACGTTTACTTAACTTTCAACCCAACTTAATAAAATCTAATAAAGTATATTGCCAATTAACTGCATAAAGAGTGAGATCTGGAAAAACTGATGTTTGATGTGATTTAGATTCTTGATCTTATCCCTTTGTTAACTGTTTCAGGTTGCTGTGTCCTTCCTGCTGTTTCCTACCCGAGGGGGTTAATCCTGCTTGAAATACATCTACTGTGTCAACTTTCTCTCTGTGTGTTGTTGGCAATCTGTTTAAGAACTAATATTTTAACCTGCAGAGAGAAACACCCCACCCCGCTCAAAAAAATGAGTGGATTCTCCCTTTAAACATGTAACACAAGCTCAGTAATCAGCCCTCCAAGTGCTTACAGGCGTAGCACTGTACAATCAACTGAAATTTGTAGGAACGGAAAGCCCTGGCAGGGCCCAAGCACCTGAGATCATGTCTGTTTTATTGGGGGATAAATGTTGCCATTGACATTGTGGAGGGGGGAAAACTGAGCGTGGTCGCACAACTCTAATTGGCTGTATTAACATCATCATTGCTGAATGCCCGCTCCTCCTACTCTGGCTCCAATTCCTGAGATTTCATTGGTTAAATCAGCATTCCAGTGCAATTTACAAGCTACCTCAGGGATATTTTTTTCCCTCTCCCTCCTTTACTAGTTTTTTTTTCTTCTCTCTGCCAGGGCCTAACAAGCGTCATTGTGTGCATGCATGCATGCATGTCTTTGTGTCCTGTGTTAGCTCTAACTGTTTGCTAAATACAAAGAGGCTTAAAGCAGTGGAAGATTTGAGTGCAACCAAGCCCACTGCGCAAAGTGTCGTTGGAGTGACGTCTTTATAAGTCATTTTTGGACGTACAGTTTGGGTCCAGTGAAGGGGTTGTTTTGCAACGCCAGGCGACGTCTTTTTTTCGATGTCTATTACACTTCTAGTGTTGATGTCCATAGGACCTCCGTGTACGGGCTATTTATAGTCCAAATGTGGTTGTTGTGGACATCTTTTCAAGGTTAAACTTTTTATACTGCTTCCACATGTACAGGCTCTGAAGTCCCCGGTTACTAGAGGGTGGAGATGATGTTTTCTGTGCAGAAACAGTTTAGTTTGAAGGAATCTCAAAGGTGGCGCGAGCTCTCGACTTCAAACAAAAGTGAGCAGCTGCACAGGGGATTTGGAGCAGAAATGTCCTGAGCTTCGCACAGACAGTTTGCAAAATGTGCACATCAACAAAGACTGTCGAGCAGATAGTCCAGTTCTTACATAGCCACTTGCACAAACTTCTCACACTTTCCCGCTACCAATCACAAACACACTCACTTCCTCTTACACAGCTCTTCACAATAAAACAGGAGACCAACCTCACTAAAACAAAAACAAACATATATTGCAAATGTTATGTTAAACTTTTTAAACACATTGTTCTCCTTTTAACACGAATTCCCATTTTTTTCTACATACTTTAACCATTATTATTTGACATTTAACATGGATTTCAATGTTTTTAATATTTCATAAAATCTTAATAAATGTTTAATCTGATTACACGCACATAAGTCTAATAATTAAAATAAATAAACCAGTTAAAGAAAAACAGGAAAATTTAAAATAGCAAACAAAACAAAACAAAAAAAACCCCACATGTACTGAATAAATCAACAGGCTAACACATAATAAATCATGTTTGTTTATAAATAATCCATATTTATATCTATCATATTGATTACAACAATGTTTAAACATCCAAAGTTTAAATATTGAACATCATATTTATGTCCATGTTGGGCCATAGTTGGACGTCCAAATTGTGGACCTAGACGCTGTACAGATGGACTGACAGGCCCAATATAGACATGAGTTCTAAATCTACCTGCATTTCTGTTATCCATAGATACATTTCAGGCTACAGGGTAAGCCACAGCTGCAGCACAGAATTACCACAGTATTATAAATCAATAGTATGCAATTAACAGGGATTTGTACAAATAATCAAAAAATGCTTTATTTTTTTTATGATAAATTAGCTAACAGAGGAAAGGTTTTTTCAGATCTTAGAGGTTTGTTATTTGTCACATTTTCCCCCCATACAATCTGTGGTTATTTGTTGTTCTGTGGTTGCGGATGATCCCATTGAAAGGTGTTAAGGGTTCAATATTGAGGAAGGGTACAAGAGGTGATCGAAGAATAACCACACTGATCCGGCCGGGTGAAGTCAAACGATGATTTTAATGAATACACGCGTGGGAAGACCATTCTGTACACAGACAGCAATTGATCTTCAACTTAATTAAAGCATAAACAGATTTTTATAGCATCAGGGCTTGATTTACTGACGCCCCTTCAACGTCACAGATACATTTTATACATAGATCAGATCAACACCACAATGACTTTTCACCCAATTTGAAAGAACATCATTTTCTATTTTCATGGCTGGCCCTTCCTGTCCACCTTTCAATTCTCGTCTTGTTCCTCTTCTTGCCGAGACAATGAGGACCGGTTCCTCTTCTACCGAGATAATTTTGCAGTTAGAACCAGACATGACCTAGCCTCTCTTCTATAAATAATTCTACCTCATGTGTGTGTGTGTGTTGACCTCACATGCTCCTTGTGTCGCCTCTTCACCTACTAACTGTCTCTTGTCCTTAAACGCTCTTTCTCAATTCGCCTGTTGTACTTCTGACCTTTCACCAGGACAGAGGCTCACTGAGACTATGTGTATGTCTTCTTACTAAATAAATGTTTTAAATGTTTTAACCAAGAACCTCTACTAAAAGCTTAATATGAAAATATGAAGCATATAAAAGATATTAAAATAACCTGATATAAATGTATTGTAAGCCTGTATTGCAATTCCTTCTATGTTCTAGTTTTATTCAACATGTATCACCTGGACAGTCGCGCCTGGTGAAGCTTCAAACCTTTAAAGAACCTGAACATCAACTCAAATAAGCACAGATATGCAATATGTATAAAATAGTTATACCTGCACCTGAAATACAAAGTTAACATGATAACTGTATGCATAACATCTTAAGGCCTTCTTAAAGCTATCTGTTACATTATTAAAGCGACGATCATACTGCAGATTATGTCATGCGGGTAAAATACTTTTTGTTCATCCCCACAAAGGCTAATCTTGGAGATGCTGGCACCTTATGGCACTTTATATAACAGAGTTGTCAATGTAGGCTTCTTTATAATGGATGTGTAATGACAGCCGGTTGGTAAGTAGAGCAACGTGTCTGCCATTTTAGCATATTCAAAGTTTTGCGTAGTGATCTCCTTATGGTAAAGTCCAGCACAGATGAAAACCTAAGCGGGTTAGTGGGCAAACAGGTACAAAAGCGGAACAACCCATCAACAGACTAAGACAGACAGAAACCGTCCACCCAGCTCCCAGTTAATGCTGACAGTTCACAAATGTGCAGACACACCTCGTTAGATCTCCGCTGGTGTTCATTTGCGCAACTCTCCACCTACGCAATGAGTAGGATTATGGGAATTCGATCGAGTGCGTAGCCCCGCTGTATGTGCAGGCTGAGTATGGACTGGGTGATGAGCAGAAATCTAACAAACAATGGGTGTGTTCATGGGCATTTTTTGTAACTGATTATTATGCAGCATACAGGATATTAGCTCATCCCCAACACCGACCACTAATTTATTAACACCAGGCTGACTTCTGTATTCTCAGCAGCAGGCTCCAAAGAGATAAAAGGTCCCACATGAGTATTCAACGTTTCTGCTTGTTCTATATATTTTTCTTCCTAAACCTAACCCAGTCGCAGTAGACAGCATAAAATAGAAGGGCATGTGTCTGCGGAGCAATGCAAAGCTCTTTAGTAATAAAGTATTTCCAACATGTTACTAACGCAATACCATTGCAGTAGCATGCTGGAGCCTTTGCCTCCATTCCTCTCTCACTAACTAACACCTACTCTCTCACATAGTAACATGAAAGATCAAGAAGCTTTGTGGGTCCTCTGTTTCATCCAAACCATCTCTAATCCCTGCGCAGGGATTGATCTCGTAAGGGGTGGGGGAGAGATCTTGTGGGTGATGGCTTCCCTCAGGTGCACTGAGGGAGCAAAGGCCTAATTGGGACCTTTAAAGCTAGTCAGTCCAGAATGACAGCTATTCTTTGGAAATCTGTCATAACATATTTAAGTTTAATTTGGGTCCAATTATGTGAGTTTCCTCTTGGAATTATTTTTATCAACATTATTTAATATTTCATAAAATTTCTAGTCTGACGACAGGCAGACAGATAAATGGCACCGAAAACATTCAACCGCCTCCGCTCTCGTCTTAGAGGTTGGATTGCAAAAGGACAGTTTTACAGCACACACCAGAACAAATCTTATGTTCTAATATTCCAGATGTCAAATCCTGTTTTCCATACTTCATCTTGAATTCGGGAATTGATCTGATTGAAGTGGAATCAGATCATTCTGGATCAGCTTGCATGTACATAGTGCATGTATAGGTTTTGTATAAAAACCAGTTACATCTTAAGCAGCTATCTACATGAGATATAGAAACGATAAAATGGACAGTGAGACATCTGTTGACGTGTCTAAGGGGTTGTTAGTTTTTTCAAGGCAGCTGCACAAAGTGAAAGCTTATTGTGTGGGTTCTGTGTCTTAATTGAGAACTGGCAAAATAAAGATGTTTTTGTCAGTGCTAAAGTAAACACAGTTGGGTGATAAACATTGATGTTTGATCCAGAATCAAAATCTCTGGTTTTGGCAGTGTGACTAGAAACTGTAAACCAAAAAAAGAAAAAGGAAGTGAAGGAAATGACAGCCACATGAAAGACAAACAAGAGAGAGCCAGTAAAGCTATAAAGATATAGAAAAGTAAACTGAAAAATAATCTTGGTGTATTAACCACATTAAAAAATAGTTCAAGTTATGTTGTATGAATTATGAGGAAAATAATGCTCATCGTGGTACAGTCTTGATTTCATAAGCTGCTGCTGTGTGTGTGACAGATGGTTCTCGGTGTGACGACTGTCGGGATGACTCAGCATTCATCCATTAAAGGATTAGATATTCTGCAGATCAAAGCTTCAGCAGAAAAGCTCGTCTGCTCCAGTACGTCGCCTTTCTTGCCTCATTGTTTTACGGTGCATTAGAAATAAAGCTAATCCAGCTCAATTACCCAAACAATATAAAACAAGAAGTACACTAACAACGCTGTAAATGATTATCTTGTACAAATTACTTTCATATACTAATTTATAATCATGTATTTGCTACATGAAATGTATCTTGGGATAAATGTAATCATCACTGAACTTCAGGATCTTCATCTGTCGACTAAATACATAAATATTTGTGACAAATGTGAAGGTTTCTGCAATAAATTATCATGTGCTACTGCCAGATTCCTGCATGCATGTCACTGACATGAATTTTATTTTACAACAACTTTACTACAACTATTTATAGTAACTCTATCACTTCTCATCCTCCTAAGTGTTCATATGTGGAATTAACCAGCAGGGACGTAAAGTGTTTCAGCCCATACTGTTCAGTACCCGACTCTTCTGATATGAAGCCATGCTGTTGTAATAGCTTCGACATATCAATCCCTGAAAACATGAAATCTCGATGGGAGCATATGTTTCATAGAATTTTTAGTTTTCCACTTTGCCTCAGTCCTTTGTAGATGAGCTTTGGTCCAGAGAAGACCATCTCACTTTCCCTTTTCAGGGTCGTATGGTTGTCATAAGATGAGAGGAGGGGTATATCCTGGACAGGTCACAAGTCCATTACATGGCTAACACAGAGACACAGACAACCACATTCAGAGCTCACATGCATGTCTTTAGAACAGACAGGGGCACACAGAGAACATCAACACACTGTAAGAACAAAGCAGCCCCCACCTTGTGAACATTTTTCAAAAAGCTGTTAAAAATGTTGATTGTCTTAGTCAGAAAATATTGTGCAGCACATTGTGACTGAAGAGAAAACCATGTAAAGTCGTTGGTTGGTCTATTAGTCAGATGAAATGATGTACACAGTTTTTATTTGCGAGGGTGTGAAAAATCATCCCATTGTAGCAAATGTTAAAGGTTTAGCTGTGGAGTAACTCACATGTTCATCAGCAAGGACTATACTTCACGAACAAGTATGCTTGGTTTAAACCACAGTATTTTTCGAAGCGTTTTTCATACCATGGGAAAAAGAATGGATAAAGGCGTTTATACTGTACACTCTGGTTTAAACTTTTCCCAATGTTAATATTAATAAAATTTGTTCCCTCTACTTTAGCTACACGTATGCTAAAGTAAAAGTGGTGACATGAGGCATGAGCTACGTATCCCATATGTTGAAATTGGACAGCAGTGTGAGGAAAGAGAAGAGAGAAGGGGTGGGTATGGTGCTCGGGATAAAAATCAGGTAACAAGGAGTAAAGGGAGTGTAAGGGTGAGTCAATGAGATGATACAAGGGAGGAAGGACGGGACAGGGAAGTCTATAATCGGTTGCCTGGAGAGGATTAACCTGTCTGCCTCAAGCCTCTCCCTTCTGCTTTAAACAATATACCAAATACCTGGGTTACAATGGCAACTACCCTCTTTGCCTTTAACCCATAATAAAAATGATTAATTAGGCATGAGACTCCCAGTAAGGGAATTGTATTGTCTGCCTGTCCAGGTAAGCGGAACACAAGTTACTGTATGCTACATTAGCCTCTGCGTTTCCTGACTCCTTCACTACAAACACTATGATTAAAAGGCAGGGAAGGGCATTCCCTTCCTTTAATCTTTGGATTTAATTTTGATTGACGCTTTGAGACTTCATACCCCACACACAGCAGACATGTACACATTTCACCGCGTACACACTCCCAACCTCAGATGTAGCCGCGAGGCAAGCAGCTACTAGTTTGTGTGAGAAACCAGAGGCCGCTAGACACACAGAAACACAGACAAACACTCCTATGAAAAGATGAGAGCACACTTGCGATGTTCCCACCATGCCACTGTATGACAACACACAATAGGACAGGAAATAACACCGAGAATACACACACCTTCATCCTGCATTCTGACTGAACAAACACTTGATTGAAAATAGTAAGATTAATGGATAAATGCTTTGCTCAATAGCAACAGTGCAATGTCTGACAATTACGTATGAGAACAAAGACTCATTTTACAGACAGTGTAATTGTGTAATTGCAGACCTGGGCTGTGGATGCTTGCTTTATCTGATTATTCATCTTACAACAATTGTTCAAATGTAATAATAAACAATGTTATGATGGTCTGAATAACTTGGCGGATGATCGATTACCTACTTTATACTTTTTTTTCTACCTTCAAAGCATGTGTACAACTCTGTGTTAAAATGTTGCCAGTTGAAACACTGAAACAACCAAAAACTGTAAAACTTTTTTTTTTTTTGCAGGACTACAGGAAATACATTAGCTCCTCTATTGCAAGAAATGGGAAGAGCAAAAGCTACACAGTGGCGATTGACAACAACCCACCCATGAACTTCATGACTGATGTTGGATCAACTAAAGAGGCTGCTGATGATCCATGAAAGTCAGGCTTACCAAGATGAGTCCTAGTCATAACTTATAGTAACTCTCTTTTCTTTCTCGTAAAGTGTTTTACGCACCTGTGCTGAAGGAGTAAGCAAAAAAGATAGCAGATTAGCAGATAAGAAATCCTCCAGAAGCAAAGCGACAAAAATATAAATCAAAACAATGATTAAGGTTATGATTCTTTTGCTGATAACAGTTATGCGCATTTAAACACATTCTCTCACTGATTGAAATCTATATAAAAAATTGTAAAACAACAACAAACACAGAGCCTTCACTTCCCAAAACACATTATGAATCATATATTCATTCAAATCCATTATTAGAAAACATTGGCACAGTTTATAGACCGAGATGAGAGTCAAAAAACAAAAAAACAAAAACATATTAGTAGATATTCAGTGCATTTTGTAAGACATGTTTTTAAATGCTGCGACTCTTGCCATGTCCTCAACCCATTCTTGTATTGAGAGTACTCTATAGCACTTTCATCTTATCAAAAAACTCAATCTGCCTATCATGAAGCTAGTTTTTTTTCTCAGGACTAAATACTGAAATTGGGTCATCTATAATTGTGTCTCACTGTAAAATTTAAATGGTAATATATCAATAATATACCAATCTTTAATGGTATATTATGCAAGTTTGTTTGTTATGACTCTATGTATTCATGTACAGAAGTAGATACACAAAAGTTAGTGTGTACTGTATCTTTTCTATGTTCCTGTTGTAGCAAATTTAATTACACTCTTTGTGTGATTCTGCATTTCTCCAACTAAATCACTTTAAATGACAGGGTCGCATTGTGAAAGATATATCAGTTATATTCATACGTGTCAAGAAACTCATACACTTTTTCAATACACATCCGTGTATATAAATCACACAAAGAAAATAAAATATTGTAGGTTTTGTCATCTCTGTCCCATTTTGCTTTCTTTCTCTCTTTGTTATTCATCTCTGCATTTCACAGAAAAAAAATCTGTACCCACAAACACTTAAAGTTCTCCAGGAAAAAATAGAATCAAATAAAAATGTTTGTGGCCGATACCCAGTGATGACTGTTACAGCTGAAACCCACATGCGGCAGAGCCACATACCTCATTAAAGACCCAGGGATTAATTTTTTAAACATCACGTCCTTAAACGTCCTTCTCACCAACTTTCTGAAGAGGAGTCTCTCGAACCACTTATGGGCAAGTCTGGACATACTCAGGATGTGTTGCCAAAAAAACTTTAAATCATACCGAACATTAAACACTCATGGAGATTAAAAATGAATTTTTTGGTCAGTATTCTTAATATTTTGAAATGGCACAACTCCACAATAAAAAATAAATCAAGTTGTTATTTATAAGGTAAAAAAAATGTTTGTTTCCGTTTTCTAATGGAAACTTTCTTGATGCCATCATAGAAAAATTAGGGATGTTCATGATAACTAATTTGCAAATGGTAAATTTAACAGTAGTTAAATGAGAAAAATAAAAATCAGACAAGTCAGCCACTCTAATAATTTTAAATCCTAATTTAATCAATCAATCTATCTATTTAATATTTTTATAACATATTTTTTTCAGTGTGTAGGAAGTTGTATGAAACTCTTAATCAAATCATGTTTTCAATTTGAAACTTTACATTGTATATAATAACATAATATCATTATATAATATATAATTGTATATAATGATACACAATGTCAGTCATTTATAGAGTGGCTAACCCTTAGCTAGAGTCCACATCCCAGTGCCGAATGTGATTAGATTCAGTTTCCGATAGTCAAGTTTATTCTAATGAAGCCAACAGACAGCCACTGTTTTTTGTTCTTTTTTACTTATGCATTTTTTAAATAATTAATTAATTTTCAACATTGTTTGATGTTTATCGTTCCATTCAGGGATACAGCACAGCTGTCTGTCAAGGCTGCAACACCGAGTAGTAGTGGGTGGCATATTAACATCTTTGAACCAGTGGCTGCCTTTGTATATTCATAAAATAATAATAATAATAATAATTTATACTTTATTGATCCCCGTGGGGAAATTCCTCTCTGCATTTAACCCATTCACTCAGTGAAGCAGTGGGCGGCCACTGGCCGCCCGGGGAGCAATGTTTAGGGATGGTACCTTGCTCAGGGGTACCTCAGGGTAGCTGTTCAGTGGATTCGAACCCCTGACCTTCCGATCATGGGGCCACCACTCTACCTACAGTAAGAAATTTAACCAACTGGGGGTGTTTTCAGTTTTTCTAGTTCTAGACTAAGAAAAAACATTGTATTGTGAATGCACAATAAAGTTACACCATCTACTAAGAAAGAATAAGATTTATATATTAAAAATGAAACAAAGGGGTATGTTTTTTAACTTTAACTTTAGATTTTGTTATGGAGAACGTTAAACTTAAGTCTTTTCTTCATTTTTCCATGTTCATTTTAATATTCAAAGAATAAAGACAGATCTATAAATGTAATTTTCACCTTTTTTTTAATTATTGGCTATAATTACATTAACATTTTACTCATCAGGTTGATTTCTAAGGTTTAAAGAAAACCAGCTAACATCATATTCATTCCCACAGGGCAAGAACCACAAGCAGCCAGATGAGCATCAACCAACCAACCAACCAATCATCTTAAGTGAAGAGAAACATAGCAGGAGTACGACAAACAGTCGAATGGCTTAGCAAAAAGAAAGGAGAGGAAAAAAAAGAAAAGCCCATCAATCAAGTTGTCAGCTTGCCAACATACCAATCAAACAGCCATCCACTGAGGAGGCAACCATACCAGGCAACCACGCCTTGGGGTTTAGCACTGTGTGGCCTTCCACCACACATATTTGTACATTTCTCTGCCACATGGGATATTCAAAAGACAGAGATTAATTACACGCAGCAGGGAGAGATTATGTCTTGTTTACCCCAGAAGAATGCCATCTGTACAGTGCCAAGCCAAGCCCAAAAAAGCAGACCTGTGACTGTACAGGGCTACCTGCTCGGGAGCACTTAACCCTATGCCACCCACATCCTGTCTGCGTTACACAGGTGCAGTCGTACTTTGTTCAACAAATAAGAGAGATACAAGAAACTGTTAGTTTCTGGAATTTGAGTTTATTGTACAATTAGACTATAGCTATGAAGCCACCTGAAATGGCATATAAATGGGCTGAAGAGGGCAAAGAAAAGTGGACTCTAACTGAACAGAGTGGCGCAGAACTACTTACTGTTGCTTAGATATTTATACCAATCATTTCCCAATGCGGGACACTAAGAAGTCTAGACAGCGACATCAAAAGTTCTCCTCTAACACATCAGTTTCTACACAATCTCTCTGGCACACTGAGTGATATATCAGCTATTGTTTATCTACATGCTGTCAGATCGTAATCAGTTTATTACAACCATCTAACATGACCACGTTCTGCTCTGACTTTTGCTGACTTTAGACATAACCGCCAAGCTCAAACAGAGAAAATAAACACATCCTCTGTGATCAGCCATGCTTGGTTAACATCACTGACAACAAGATGTATTTCATACAGTCATAAAATAGTTGTGTCACGCTGCAGTTTCAGAAACCAACGAAGCATGGGCATGCCGCTTTTTGATGTAATGCTCTCCTGCTCTGTCAGCAGATGTGTTAGGAGAGGTGTTGCTGGCACGGTTGCTGTTCTGATGAACAGCTAATTGTGTCAAGTGTCTCGCGTGTTATGTTTGGTTTCATATTTTATCTCTGTGAGGTCTGACTATGAAGACAGCAAGGTGTGCAAGTCTTTATCGGGTCTTGTGATCCGGCATTAAACACACAGCTCAAGAATCTAGCATGCCTAATATAAATCATCATGGAAATGGATGGAGGTAAAAAGCAGTCGATGCATCATAGGAAAGGATATTTGGAGAGTTTTAAACAGCAATTTTCATCTTATAAGTCTTCTCTTCCAGAAAAAAAATCCTCTGTCCTGATTTCTTATTGTTTGTATACACTTCAATCTTTTAGATCACCAAGTAAATTTTAATGATAACCCAAGTTATCATAAAAAATGCCATTTTTAAATGAAGATTGTCCCAAGTGAGCTTGAGCTTCAGGACACAAACTGATGTTTGGACATTTTCCTTCAGGACTTTCTGTTAGAGAGCAGAATTCATGGTTCCATTAATTACAGCAAGTCGTCCAGCAGCAAAGCAGCTCCAGGCCATCACACTATTTGAGAGATGCTGTGTTAATTTTATGCCAGATGTTTTGGGACTCAAAGCTTCCAAAAAGTTCAACTTCTGTTTCATCAATCCAAAGATTGTTTTCCCAAAAGTCTTTGAAATCATTAAGATGTTTTTTTTCCCCTGACAAATATGAAACAAGCCTCTGTGGGGGGTTTGTGTGGTTTTTGCTGTGGAATTCTCCCATTGATTTTTGCCCAGTCTATTCTAATCATGCACACTGACATTAACTGAGGCAAGTGCAAACTGCAGGCCTCACCTCTGTATAATTGCGCTCACTGTGGTTTGCTGGAGTCCCAAAGCCTTAGAAATGGCTTTGTAACCATTTCCAGACTGACAGATGTCAGTGACTTTGTTTCTCATTAAAAACAGACATTTACACCACGCCATGATGTGTTGTTTATTGAAATCTTTTAGCCTAGTTCGTGTTGTCAGACAGGTGACTTCTTGATTCAACAGGTCTGACAGTAATCAGACCTAGGTGTGGCTAGTGAACTTGAAAAAAATTTGGTTACTCCCAGTTACTTCATAATTTAGCAAGGAGAGGGGCAATTACTTTTTCACATAAGGCCAGGGAGGTTTGCATAGCTTTAAAAACTGCATTTTCTAATTACTCAGGTTATCTTTGCCACAGATAAATTAACATTGCTCTGATTTTCTGAAACATGTAAGTGTGACAAATATGAAAAAAAAAATGTCCAAATGGATTTTACCCTCAATATTTATTAGTTACTACTATTAAATATAGAACTTGGGTATTACATACTACAGTGCCTGCTGTTTCTTTGCTTGATGCACTTGCCTGGATGGTTGGTCTTCTTTTCCAGAGTGATGAAAAAACCCTTTGTGTTTGAGGTGTTTTGTCAGTTGCTACTTCTGCTCGTAATACTAATACTTGATTCATGGCTATGTAAATTAATTATGTACGCCTGATTTGGTAGAGAACTGGGTCATTGTAGATACAAGAGCTCATTAAACATTAAATGATAAGATCTACAAACACAACGTTAGTAATACCTGTTAGCCTTTCCCCTAGTTCCTCCTTGAGGCCATGCCCTGTTTGATGTTCTGGATGAGAGATAGTATTTGTTAATGCTGCCACTGGCAGAGACCTACCAGGTCAGCACTACCTCAAGTTGGGTCATGTCAGGCTGCCTGTGGGTGGCAAACATTACCTTAGAAATACTCAGATATGGAAGGAGAAGCTGTGGAAAAAAGGACAGAGGTGTGCTCTTTTCTGTGTGTTTGAGTTGGGTTTGTACAGTTGTGGCCAAATGTTTACATGTATTCATCACGGGTGTGAATGTCATGGTACGTTTGAACTTTTAATGATTTCTTTAAACTGTTCTTTTTCCAGGGTGGATTTATTATACAGCATACATTTTAATGACTTAAATAAGTATTGGGTGCACAAGTTTGAATGTACTTACATTTTTTTCTAATACACAGAGGGTCAAATGTGTACAAATACATACATAATACTATACTGTATATTACCATACTATTACCATACTATAACTGCTCATATTTTGAGTTATACTGAATAAAATAATGAAACTGTACTAAACCAACCAATCAGTAAAACCTTTAATAAATCAAGATAAACACATCACTATGGTTTCAGAACATAAAAAGAAATACCCTGTGCAATTATTAAAATTCTGCATTCAAGCCCAAATTCACTGCACTGCAATTATAGGTTTTTGAATTTGATATCATGCAGGCATAATTGGTCTTTCTGTTTATAATACTTGGTGCAATTTGTAAAGTCATACAAATAGACACAAGTGAAGCATGATGAATAACTTCACCTGCTGTGGCCTTGTTTGCCACCCCGTTCTTTACAGTGCAGCTAATCCACAGATCCACTAGAGATCCCTTTATGCATTCTCCATGAGTGGAGGTCTGCAGCTTTGAGCATAGGCAGCCTAACTGCCCCCCGTGAGACCAGCATTAGCAAGGGAGCCTGAGCCTGTCAATTACCCCCAGGAGTCACTAAACCCAAGCACATCGATGCTCTAACACAGACCTGCGCGCAGCCTTTCTTTCATGTTAGGTAGAGGAGAGGTGGCATCATGGATATGTATGACATGTACATACACACAATCACACACCCAGACAGCTGTGATTTCCCCAGGTAGCCTATCTAAGCCTGCAGAGAAAGGACTTGTCAGAGGCCTTGTTTAACAAAGATGTCAAAATGAGTGCAGTGCGGTGCAGCTGACGGGGGGTGAATTTGATTTTGACAGAGATGTTTCATCCTGTACTGCTTTGATTGACAAGCAGACAAGCTCCCAGTTTAACCCAGCACACTGACAGAGCACCTCCTGAATGATCAAGTGGTAACACAACTCAATTTAAGCGGCTGTTCACATTCAAGAGGTTTTGTGGGGTCAAAAAGGGTTTTGCATTTGAATCGACCGCAATTTTTGGTGTGTGCGTGTGCGAGAAAGACCGGTACATATGCTGGGCAATTTCAACTAAGCTAGCAAATGAAAGAATGGACACATTGGCCAGTCTAACAGTTTGGTTAAGACTAGAATATCTCAGAGCAACTAGATAAATTTGCTTTAAATTTTGCACATATATTCAAAGTCTTAAGAGCGTGAACATGCTGACTTTTCTCTATTGCCAAGAGCAGTAGATCAAATGGCTCACTTATCCTAAGAAATAAATCCAAATCTCTGGATCCATCAATTCTGCATCATTTGCCAAACAGCAGCAGGGTTGGCATTATCTTTTCATATGGTGCAGGCTGTGTACAGACACCTTTCCTGACTGAAAACGTATTGCCTCGCAGTCTTGGGCTGACGAGTTTGTGAAACTTTCTATTAAGCAGCTATGCTGTAATTTAAATCAAAAGAGCAGAACTTATTGGCTTCAATGATTCACTATATATAAAAAATGGTCATAGTCACCATGACTTCTGCTGTCTGCGTTAGCATTTTTGTCACTAAGTAACGAAATAAAAGAAATCCTACAATTGAACTAACAATAAGCACTAAGAATACTGAACTGATGTTTCAACCTGGAAAGGGGTTAAACCAGGGATGGGCAATCTCAGTCCACGAGGGCCGGTGTCCCTGCAGGTTTTAGATGTGTCCTCGAATCAACACAGCTGATTTAAATGGCTAAATTAGCTCCTCAACATGTCCTGAAGTTCTCCAGAGGCCTGGTAATGAACTAATCATGTGATTCAGGTGTGTTGACCCAAGGTGAGATCTAAAACCTGCAGGGACACGTGGACTGAGATTGCCCACCCCTGGGTTAAACAGCAAACATGCCTGAAATACAGATCAATAGATCAATTGCAACTTAACAAATTGCAAGCCCAGATGCCAAGCATAAACAGCCAAGAGGAAGACAAAAAGCTTCGCTATAAACACCCTGAAATAACCCGCCTGGAAATGTGATATGATGATATAAGGTAAGAGACGTTTACAGAAAATAAGAGACAAAGCAGCCAAGTGAAAAAGCGTGCGGCATCAAGTACCAGAACCAACACTGCAGAGCATTTCTTTGAGTGTCCAGTATGTGGTAAACTATGTGTGTCAGACTTTGGCCCACAAGGTACACTAATGAATTGTACTAGGTTGTACTATACTGACCACAATAATCGATCATATACACCAGCGGTCCCCAACCTTTGTTGCGCCACGGACCGGTTTATGCCCGACAATATTTTCATGGACCGGCCTTTAAGGTGTCGCGGATAAATACAACAAAATAAAACTAGTACCGGTACCGAAAAAAAGAAAATTTATTCATAACACACGTGAAAAGACCCAGGAAAACCGAGTAAACGATAAAAACGATAACAAAATAACACTGAAAACCAATAAAAACTCTGAAAACTATACATTTCACACCTGAGCCTCAACTCTCGCATTTTGAAACCTCAACGTTAGCGTATTGATCACGTAACAGAATAAAGAACATCAAAAGTGGAGCATCAACTTCTTAGATGGTCTGTACCTTACAGTACGCTGTGTTATTTGTCAGAAAATGATCATAAAGCCACCAACTCTACCAACACGGTGGAAGGGTCTAGCTTGAGTTACAAGAGTTTTGTCCCAGCAGAAAGCGCCGGGCTCCTGCTTAATGTGTTTGGATACCAGTGAATCAAAGTAGCTTCCTTTTAAGCCTTAATACAGTGAGTTTAGAGAGAAATCAGTTTTTAGGAAGGAGGGGATTTGCTAAAGAGGCTGTGACCATGTTGATTTCGCTTTTTGAGTTTCACATTTTTAATCGACATAGAAATGCCTCAGTCAGTTTTTCCACTTTCATCTTGGATGAAATTAGTTTTCACATACAAGAAGTATGACTTCCATAACCTGAACTTAGATAACAAAAAGAAGTAAAAAGATTTTTGACTTTGTTAAAAAAAGGATGCTGCCTAAGAGAAACATTTTGACCCGTTTCCTATCAGACCCCAAGCACTGCTAAAAAGGACTCCACCTTAATGAACTCCTGTGACTGTCTGGAGCGTGGGATGCATGAGAAATATCAAAAAGATGGGAAAAAACCACTAGAGATGTAATCTCCTCTCCTGAACCTGTCTGCAGCCTTTTGGTTACACTTGCAAACAAACAGTGTGTGGAAGACAAAACCTCGTTCCCGTGGGAGGTGAAGACAACCCAGACAATGATTGGCAGCAGCTTAACAAAGCACCTGTCTGACAGACAACACGCACACACATGCACAGATACACAAACATGCAAACAAACACTAGAACATGCGCTATTCTATGCCACTACAAATGAGGCAGAAAGAGAAATGGTCTTTAACTCACTGCTGCCCTTCCAAATTGGTGTGAGAGGAGGAAAGGCGAGAAAGTAGCATTACAGCATAACAAAATGAGTGTGGGACATTATGCAGAGGCAAACAGTGAGCGTTCCTAGAAGAGGAGGAGAAGATGTGGTGACATCAGACTTAAAGCCCAGAGATGGGGCTTGTTAGCAGGAAGGTCTATTAGGTTCGCCTCATGCCCTTTTCTCCATTCTCCTTTGTGCTCCTCACCTCTCCCAGCAGACCTAAATTGGACTCCAGGACTCCACCTGACTCCCCTCCCAACCTGCACCGCTCATGTATATGCATCTCAAATCCCCTCTAGACACGGGCAGATAGGCAGGCCAGGCATAGCACTAGCCTCACCTAACAAAAGCAATTTACTGCGATAGACCGTTTGGGTCAAGTATCCTGTGTGTTCCCCTTCAATTGTTTTAATCAGGCCAAGGTAGCAGGAGAAAAAGGGCTCGGAGGCACCTAAAGGCACCTTTCCACTTGGCCATTATCCTCTGGTGGGTGAATCGTGGATGTGGCTGTTAAGAGAAACCTATATGACAGCCCATCTGTTAGACAAGTCAATTAAAAAAGATGGGAACTTTTTTAAGGGTGAAAAATGCATATAGACATATATGTTTTCTGGAAATTAAAGGACAAGTTTGACACCAGACAGGTGGGAGCGAATGCCAAGAGGAGAAAAACACTTGTTAAATGGAGACTTTGACATTTGTTATAAGAGTTGTTAAAGCTCTCTGGAGCAGACAAATGATCACACTGCAGAGTGAAAACTTTTTACAGTTGCCCTTTGGCTCCTTTAAAGTCCCATTACAAGTTGCTTTTCTATTTAAAGCATTTTCCAGCAAAGTGGTAGATTTACCAATACTGCCAATTTATAAGTTATTATAACTTATACAAAAATAATGCAGCTATTCTTCAGTGACATTTATAGTGAAAGTTTAGTATTCGCCTGCTTGATGCAAGGATTTAAACACACTTGCAAACTGAGTTTTAAACAATTCATATATACATATATGTGTGTGTGTGTGTGTGTGTGTGTGTGTGTGTGTGTGTGTGTGTGTGTGTGTGTGTGAACTACTATCTGAATTGTTCTTGTTGTCAAGTTTGATCCTGACTTGCATGTAGTGCTGATTAGCAGGCGTAGTGGAAGCTTCAGATCTAAGCAGCAGTTCAAAATGCTGGAAAGTGAAGTGATGCATTGGAACTGAAGTGATGATTCTTTAGTGGGATATGTGTCATTAGCTTAGCTAAATCAGCTCTCATCCTGATTCAGGTCACAAGAGAACAAATAACAGCTGCAGAGACAAAAGACGAAAAATGCAGATAGATTCCACTGATCAAAAACAAACGTTCATATCCTCAGGCAGTCATGCCTTTACATGATCCACCTTTACAAAGACTCTAAATGTTTTAATATCTGAAAATCCACAGGTGTTGATTCTTCTTGGTGTGAGCTGTCACAGCCCAGTGTCTTTGATATCTCTTTGGCCCGAGGCAGCTTTACTTGAAATACAACCGACAGACACCCTCACGTGAATTGATTAGAATTCTGTTTGACAAGCTCAGCGTGGTTCAGTAATAACATGGCATTCACCTGACAATCAATTCAGCTTTCTGCAAAATTTCAATGTTGATAATACCTTTTTTTGCCTAGTTATTCTAATGGAGGTCATCTAAATCTACATCAGCAATTTAGGAATTCAGGAAAATCCAACACTCCACTCCATGTATGCAGGAATCTTTTAGTATCCTTTACACCAACCTATAATTAGTATCTATAGAGCACTACTGGATCAGTGTTACTCTAGATGTCACTGTAAGGTGAGGTATTTCTAACAAAAACCACATAACCTGTCACTCACTGAAAATTCTATTATAACACTCAAGAGTTCAGACTACTTGAAACCAGCAAGTCACAACAAATACCTTGAAAATACAGTAAGAACCACATGGGATGTTGTGAACTGACCTTTACAAAGTTGGCGCTGGTTGTTAACGTGCTACAGTGTACTGACAGATGCATGACTCACAAAAGAGTTTTGACAGACTGACTTCAGCCATGCACGTCTGAATCTAACAAAGCTCACGGAACTTACACAAACCATTTGTATAAAACAGCGTGGGTGGAATTTCGTGGTAGCTATGCGCTGTACCAACTCCACACCCATATCTGAATGTGTTATATTTAACTATGACTGCAATCTGTTTATGTTTATCCCCTGATGTTTCCTCGGAGATTCACGTCTAAGCTCTTTGACGAAATCTCAATAGCTGCTGCCTTGATAACCGTGAAATTGAAATTACAATCAGTAATGCTGATTCCATGACTTGGCATCCAGTGGAAGCATAAGACAAAAATGCCACTTTGTCCCTCACAAAACTACTTGCCTGGCTGTACGCTTCTTTTTCAAATGTGACGAAAGATTGGGAAAAAACCCTGAGAGGTAGGTATGTTCCTCCAGTGAGGATGAAATATGACAAGCCCTTAGTTTCACTGTGCTTTTTTATAGTTGCAGAAAGCATGAACACTTTCCATAAACTGTCAAAATGTTTAGAGCTACACATCTCACACCTTCAAACGATGGCGTGCGTAAAATGGAGGATGATATTTGAAAGGAGTTATTACTAGAAACTCTGACTGGCAAATTCTGCTTCTTCGAATACTTGCAAGGCAATTGTCCATGTCACAGGCAGAATCAGGTTAAACCTGTAGACAAACCTACAGGAGCAAGAAGAATGTGTTGATCAAAAGCCACAAAGACTAAGGTTTCATCTTTTAATATTAGAAGTAACACAAGATGAGGCTTTCTGGAAATCATGACTTATAAAATGATGATCAAATATAAGATATTCTGTATATATCTCCCTTGATGTTATAATGGAAAGCAGGAAAGCGCTTTGAACACAGCTCTGCACTCCAAAACACAACATCCAAGAACTGACAGTAATATCGCAAACCTTCAGTAGCGTTATGAAAAGGATAGCCATCACAAATGACAATAACTGCCTCTAATCTAACATGCTGAACTAAATGCAAAAATGCATCAAGACGATAATGCAAAAAATAATGAACTTTATCTGCACACAAACTATGACTCCTTAGATGAAGGCAACCAATCAAAAACATTTGGCATGTTTGTGAAACTTGAAGTGAAAAGTACTGAGAATGAGTGATTTCGATAATACGTGCACTGAATAGTTTTTTCAGAATTCTCATGCCTATCAAAAACAGGCTCTCCAAAGGTGACTTCATGCCTTTCTTTGTCTTCGAGGTACCTCATTGGTTTAAACTTTCCATGCTCTGACACACCCAAACATTGTAGTCTTCTCCCTTATTACATCATGCAATCTTGCTCATTTGTCTGATTTACATAGTACACGGGTGGAGCATGGCAGACATCCTGAAACCGTTGAACTTCAGCCCAGCCTTAGAGGCTTTCCGCTTTTTAAAAAAATTGTAACTTTCAAACACAGTTGCGATTCTGTCAGGCAGCAGCCGGCGGATAAAAGATAATTTGATCGCTCTCTCATTTTCATTTAATGTCATGATGAGTCATTTGGGAGTGTTAATCATGAGCCACAGTTTACGCATGCACATGCATGCTCTTGCAATTGTCCAGCTGACTGCGTGCATACTAAAAAAAAAAAAAAAAAAAAGCAGAATCAAAAACTTCTTCACATAATGTAAATCTATTTATTTGTGCACTAATGCCCGCACACTGTATGTGCATGATTATGTTTGTTTTGACTGTTCAATTCAAAGCCAGACATTAAGAGTAATAGTCTCCCAGGGTGTGCTGTGAACTACACTTCCTGCATCTTTACTTGTTACTGCAGCTATTCACGTGTGCATGCTTTCGCCTATGCTCGGCTCCTTTGTTTTTGTTTGTGAGCCAATTCTTTTAACAGCAGTAACTGACAGGTCACGCTTCGGGGGATTCTGTCATGCTAAGGAAAGGAAAGCAGACAGCGAGAGAGACAGTGCAAAGGACTCGAGGGAAAATCTGCACGGTGATAATTACACTGTCCTTCACCTCCTCTACTTAACCTCAAGATCATGTAGACCAAAATCGTTCTTGTCACTCCACAGGAAGCACTATCTGTGAGGTAATGATAGTCAAGCACTAAAGGGGGACTGACCTCTATAAGGAATATCAAAGATAGCCACAATAAAGTGTAAAAGTCCATTGATCTTGTTCTGCTCACTGTAAAATATGATAATGTTAATATGTACAACATATGCATGCACTTTATTAATTTAATCATCTTCATTTTTTTACTTTTAATTGTTAGAGTATCACTGCATGCTGCAGGGAACAACTGCTTGTGATTAGGCTGTTCTTCTGAGGTAAAGATTTAAATCTGGACTTCAGGTTAATCAAGCGTGGGCAAGAAATCCTCCAAAGTTCTTCAGCATCTCCCGCGCACGTGCTAATTTTAATGGTGTCTTTGGACGAAGCTTTCTCAACCTTTATTCTCAACCCTTATTCTATACTCAACCATCCTTCAACCATGTAATTTACCACGTGCAGCTCTATGAAGGGATACAGATTCATAAACCAACATGCTACATTTACACGTGTTTGTTGCCTAATGTAAACACCGTTGGTGTAAAAGCTTTCTCAGTCTTTCAGAGTGGAAATTATGTGGGCTGTCTGTAAGGCAGATTGTTTTTCAAGGGCTTATTTTTCGTCACAGGTTAAAAATAATTTAGTCATAACTCCTCCAGGGTAAAAAAACACCATAGCTGATTGAGGCAAACCACAAGCAAGAGTTTTAACGATGACCAGAGGCATGATTAGAAAGAGCGATGAAAAGATTAAACCTCAGACTATTTCAACAATTTCCCTTGTGTATCTATCTGAACCTTCTTGTTACTAAAAAAAAATAAATAAAAATAAACTCTGCAGCAACTTTTTGAGGAATTTCAGAATTTCTTTTTCAATTCTGAATGTAAGTAGTTAAACTGTTAGCAGTCGGACGTACCGCCCACGGGACATTGGATGGTTTAGGGGACTAATAGGACTGCTAAGGGGTTAATGTGGGTATCTGTATAATCTGAATGCGGTCACATTCTGTGAATGTATTTTCGCTCATTGTACACTTCCTGTCAAATTTTGGTCCTGGAAAGCTACTACTTGACAAAAGACAGTGGAGGCATAACTCAGATTTTACAGCATGACACTTCATCCATTAATTTGTGCACGTAAGAAGATCCTAATGTGCTTTCTTGGGATCATCCTGCCAAAAAATCTTTTATATCAGTTTCCCAAGATTGACTCAGAAAGCTAAATTTAATTATCTCTAGGCCTTAACAGATTAGTAAAAAGACTGTTGTACTCTACTATGAATTTACAAACTATAAAGACTATCTTTTCAATATTAGGTTGCAGCCTGTCCATAGTAATCCAAATCTTCTTAGGAATTGAAAATCCTTTTGTAAACTTCATTTTTTCTTCATGCTTGAAGTGGATTTAACAGGTGAAATCAATAGGAAATGAGGGCTTTCACCTGGATTCAGGGGCTCTTTTGAGTTTATGAGAACAGCATGTTGTTTTTTGTGCTCTTTATGTGTGTGAATACAACAAATAAGCATTGTGTGTAGAAGAGAGGAGCTTTCTGGCCAATGCAAAGTGTGTGAACACCTTGTTTTGACTAGAGCCGTGAGAGAATTGCCACTCTGCCATTGAAGCAGTTCGTGCGTGTTGATAGAGGCAGGTTAAGAGTGTCAGTCTTGCATCACGTGGTCGCCCTGCCTTCAATGTTGTTGCTACAGCTATTCAAATGCTCCTCTGTCACTTTGACACACCGACTGTGCCAGAACAAGAGGGAGAATGGTAAACGGGAAGAGCGTCTGTATGTTTGCGCACATGTGTATGCCAGCTTTCTTTGTAATCACATGCCTCTTTAGCTGAGTTATTGTGACGTTTCATTGCAGGATCTCTGCGCATCTGTGCATTTCAAAGCCCATCCTCGCCGAAGTGACTTTGTGACAAACAGGCAAAACATTTAACTCGAGGCTGTAATGTCGCTGATTGAAGCCTCCATTGTTTTTTTGTGACTCGGATTTACCTGCTATTCAAAGCCACTGAACTTCTGCTAAATAGTTTGGGAAGTTATTACTGCCCTGAGCCAGGCTGTTGTTGTTGGAGTCCAAATGAGACAAACAAGAATCAAGAGGATTTATCTGATGCTGCCTTTACTTCATTGAAAATCTGCTTATTTTAACTGAGACTCGTTAGTTCAATCAGGTTAAGAAACATCAATCTGATTATAAAAGCCAGTCAAACAACTTAGTTTCTATCGTCCGTAAAGTAAGTGACCATGTTGAGTTTATAAATTAAGAACAGGGGGGAAAAAAGAAGAAGGAAAAGAAAAAGTTCTTTAGATCATCACCAGAAGTGATTCAATTAAATGTATAAAAACATTTACTCTTAAGGTGAGACGAATAACCATCATCCTGTTACATAGAAAGAGTCACCATCACAACGTCACTCTTTAGTCTGTGAAGGTTTAAAGACTTCGACTAACTAAAGAAGAATGCTTTTTGGTCATTTCCATCAGTTTTTTCGAGCGAGAAATGACCATTTGGACCAAGCAGACTGCGGAAGGGTAAGCTATCAGTTAATGCTAGGTTGCTTAGTTAGCAAGGTAGAACAACAGACTGTACGGGTGCATCTGAAATACATAAATGCCTGAACCGTTGATACAATTCAGGATGGATCGAGGCTTTCATGTTGCTTATGACATATTCTAAACACCGCAGCAGAAATCAAGACTCATCAGATCACAGATTTTCCATAGATTCCTGTTCTTAGCCCATCTGCTTCTCCTGCATTTGGTTGTAAAAGTGATTTTTTTGAGTTACTGTTTAATTCCTATCAGTGCAAAGCAGTCTGGCCATTCTCCTCTCACCTCTGACATCAAAAGATCATTTTTACTGACTTGGCTACTTTCTCCTTTTCTGACCGTAAACCATTGACATGATTATGATAAGTCCCCGCAGATCAGAAGTTTCTGAAATACTCAGACCAGCACACTTGGCACCAACAGCCATATCACGTTCCGATGCTCGATTGAACTTCAGCAGGCTGACACGAGCAGTAAAAGAAACTCAGTGCATTTAGACATGTAAGTAAGTAAGTAAGTCAAATTTATTTATATAGCACATTTCACAGATAAAAATCACAAAGTGCTTTACAATAAGATCAGACATACAAGTTAAAATTAATTAAAAGCCCGTTTGTATAAAAATGTCTTCAGCTGCTTTTTAAAGGAGTCAGTAGAGTCTAGACAGCGTAAAGACAACGGCAGAGAGTTCCACAGCCTAGGTGCCAGTGCCTGAAAAGCTCGATCCCCACGTGTTTTAAACCTAGTACGTGGGACCACCAGTAGCCTCTGACTTGAAGACCTAAGTGCTCGGGATGAAGCATGAGGTTTCAACAGGTCAGAGATATACTGGGGAGCATGTAGGCACATGTCTTAATGCCATGTGATTGGTTGATTAGATATTTGTGTTACCAAGCAGTTGAACATGTGTACCTAACAAAGTGCCTAGTGAGTGCATACTAGTTAGCGTTAAGTAACATAAAACAAAAATTCTAGAATTTCAACCTCCACAACTTGATCACAGACCCCTTATGCAGGTTGTTACTACAAATAATCACATAGCAATCACACAAGCCTTGATATTTGTCAGATAGCTGGATTTTTAAAAAATGCTCCACAATGCAAAAGGCGAGGTTAGTGACTCTAATTAGCTGAGGTGATGCTGAGCAGGCAGATAGCAGCAGTAGCAACAATGTACATCTACCTGTCAGTCAACATAGCCACACTTCTAATAATCTATTTTACTCTATTCCAAGACATGGTTTGTTGTAGAAAAGTTTGCAATTTCTTAAATAATCTTTTAATTCACCACACCATCTCTGATGGCAGGAATCTTACAGTTTACGGTAAGACTATATAAGACACTTGACATCTGTGACTTTAATAACAGTTCTGCCATAACATATATTTTGAAAAGCTTTGAGACATGATCGGCAGGTATTACAGTGAAATACTGGCATCATTACTTAACCTTTTAAGTATGCAGATTTTGTAGAACATCATCATCTTAATGACGCTGCATGATAGAGTGAACAAAACAATTTAGGCTAAACATTTATTATTCGTTAAGCAGCTGAAATCTACACAAACAACCATAATCACAACGTAGTTTCATCCAACGATTGATCTAGAAATCCATCATCTAATTACAAACTAAAGAGCAGCTCAGTGTTGGTACAGTTGCATCTAGGAAAACAGTGTTAATATATAATCTCAGGCACTTCTAAGGGTGGGCCGTATTTACTATACTGCAATAATACCCTATCATCAATTCTCTTTGTACTGGCGGATTGTGGCGGCTCACAGGATTACAGCAGGTAGTCTGAGTGAGGCACATTTACAGGTGTAAGCTCAGACTTTTGTCTGCACTTTGTCTGTGAAGCCTGTGTGAAGACTACTAAGACAGTGAAGCACTGTGTTCTCTGCTGCTGCCTTAAGCACACAGCCAGGACCTCAAGCTGAACAGTGCAGAATCCAAAATGACCGGTTATCTCCCCAGAGGGGGTTAGAAGGATTGCGCAGGTATACAGATGTAAACTCTCTCTTCCGCATATTCTGTCACTGTCCTGTAGCAAATTGGCTGCACAGTTTTGTGATACAAATTCAAAGATGCAGTATCTCCAGGCCCGGGAGCAAATCTCAACACATGGCCTCGTCAACAGAGATCGAAACTCAAGCAGCGGAGAGACAGGATTACATCTGCGCTGCACCATATCCAGTCAATCCCTACCTTAACCTGCACATCCTGTCCTCTTCTGCGTCTGCTTCCACCTCACTTACATGTGCTGACCGGGGTGGCTCCTAACAGACTAAATGAGGGCCACTTAGGTGTTGGCATTAGGCTTAGATATCAGAGTGACACACTGAGGACTTACAGTAAGTCCACAGTAAGTCCTTACTCTCTCAGTGTCTCTTCCTCGCTCTGTCTTTCCAGCTCTTTCTTTTCTGTTTCATGACTTTTCCAGTCACGCTTACCATCTTTGTCTTTTTCTTTCTTGGCATTTTTCATGCATTCGTCTACGATTTTAGTTTTTATTGTTCTCTGTTTTCCATCTCTCCAATCACGGCTTATCAAAGGCTCACATGGGGTTTGTGTGCAATGACTTCAGTTGCCATGTTTGAATAGTTCAGGTGGGACTTCACCTTAACATGCTGTCAAAACAACAGTATCACTGTCACACCTGAATCCCCCTGGATTTTTACCACAATCATTCAGTCACAACACTCCAAAATGTGTTAATAAATAGGGAAGCAACGAAAGTTTGTCTCGTAGAATGTCTGCATATGGACAAAATCCCCACAAACGATAAACATGCAAAATAAAAATACACACAATAAAACTTTTCATTTTCATGCACTCTTTATGCAGAATGGCACTACTTTTTGGTAACGCTTAGTTCTCAACAGTAGAATTAATCTCTACAGTTCAATGTTCTTCATCATGAAGGAGAATGCACAACGGAAAAAACATTTTGTTTGTCTGCTTTCAGATTATTTCGTCACTTCGGCTGAAGAGTATTCTTCATAATTTCTGTTTTTATTAGAGAAGCTATGCAGTGCAGGGTTACAAGTTGTCGGAAAATGTTGACATTTCTCTTTAATCACATGCAATTTTCTCTTAGGAAAAGAAAAGCAACCTAAGGAGGATCAAGTCCCACACTCATGGTTTTCAACAGCTTGCGCAGAATATCTAAAAGAAAACAAGGACTCGCTGAGAAAGGCAAAGCTAGTGATACAGATATATAATCAGTTTTAATTATATGTATGGTGGGGAATACCTGGCTTCCGGCCCTCCTGAAAGCCGTAAACTGCCACTGCGGTCACGTTTTTTGACATAGGTAATCACGTGGGCCGTAAAATCTCTTTCGCTTTTTTTGTTTGTTTCTTTTATAGCTGTGAAAAAAGCAAATGATTTGTTCTTCACACGGTTCAGTGCTCAGGTCGCTTAAAACGGTTGATGATTAAGATATCCCCCTTTGTTATATATTGATTACAAACCCAAATCTGTCACACACTACATGATGGCTCATTAGCTTAAAACACATACAGGAAATAAAGGTCTTTGAAACAACATGTGAAGTTGCCATGTGGTTCGAAAGCGCAGGAGGGCTGCTCGACTTTGACACAAAGTTTGAAAAGTAAACCATAAGTCCAGCAAACAGACACCATCCTTTAAATAAGATAGAACGGTCCCTGTTAATGGCTCTGATGGCAAAAAAAAGTACTTTAGGTGCTCCATTACAAAGTTTTGCTTTAAATATGTGTTAAACCGTAAGCTTATACTGATGTGAATGGAGCTGCTTGATGTGAAAGAGACAAGTCTCATCTCTTTAAGGTGCAGTCACAAAGATTTGCAATTCCATCCATGCAAAGTGAACAGCCATACCCAATTTAAATTTGGCTGACCTCTCCTTCAAGCTTGTGCATCTCTGGCTGCTGTTTTTAAGGTTTCTCTCTGACAGTGCGCTCTGCATCTATAGTGCATCGGACATCACATTTGCACAGAGAACAAACAGTGACTTCTGATTCAAACTGGCCTGTTGAAAATCATCACTGCTTATAAGAGTGTATATATGTAACCAAACAGCAGCCTTTAGTGGGCATGTCAAGGTGATGCATTGTATCAGGAACTAAATCAAAAGGAGGCAAAGTTATTCCCACTGAAAACGATACGTACAGATGAACAGAATCAACTATTTGAGATGCAAAGTAGGCATTTTGTTTGTCTTTAAGGGCTCTCTTTGGTTTTCTTTTTACTTTCTTTTTCACTGGTTTGCACATTGATTCAGGATTAGACTGCCAGACTTCTACTGTAATCCATTTGGGGAAAGATTTTCTACAGAAAAAAAACTTTCCTGCCATTGTACAACTATACACAAGACACTGAAGAAGCACGAGTATTTTTGGCCACACTAACACAAACTTGGCCAATCACCAGTTCTCCTCACACAAATGGCAACCTGTGACATCTTACCCCACACAAGTTAAGTTGTAGGGCTGCAGCATGATTCATCATTCATTACAGACATGCAGTTACAAGACATCAGTTACACAAAGCAATCTAGAAATAGAAATAGCAGTCAAGCTTAGATTTGGGAAGCACAGCCAAACAAAATGATCTGGAAAGACACACCAGTGAGTTCTCCCACCTTACAAACACACTACAAACCAAAGGTCTCTAGGACAGGGGTGTGCAAAAGCCTGCTTAGACCCCATACATCTATGACCCCGTACCTTTATGCATGTATGCTGAGCCATTTTACAACCATAATCTAACATCTTCAGCACAAACTGAACATATTATTCATTATATGGGAGGTGCCGAATGTGTGAAAACTGAATGTGATACAGATGCAGCTTTTAGCGTGCACGAGCACCATTTGCCTTCAGGGTTTTTTTGTTGTTGTTTTTTCTGCTGCTACAGCCTGTAACAGTGACTATTAAGGACTCAACAGCTATTTATACCACTCACAGAGTCTTCTGAGGAAATGATTATCATTGATGACACATTTGCTAAAATATATCCTCAGAATCGCTAATATTGTATCATTGTTGTGACACAATACTAGCGTTTGAAATGTATCCACTTTCATGTAAAATGACCTGCAAGCATAACAGGAAGTTTTGGCCCAGATATCTGCTGACTTCATCAGAAACTCTGAAATATTGCCCATGGTTCCCACAGTCATCAGGTCATTGCTGATGAGTTACTATGTTGGAATCACACTGAACAAGGTTTGTTTACTTCAGGGAAAAATAAAGTAACAGCATTTAAAAATGTAGGAAACACTATGTATGACTTATAGGTGAGAAGCTGCCGCTTTTTTGTTTTCCTATATGCCAGCCTCACACAAAGACAACAACAGATCATTGTGAAAAGGAAAGAAAACTGAATATTAGTAGTCTGATGTGCATTCATTCATAACTCTGAATTTAACTGTACAAGTTCATTTCTTTTATCTTATCGTGCCCCACATGTACATAGCTATTAGGCTCTACAGTTATGCAAAGTGTGTTGTGCTACATACTCTGGAAATTGGTACAAGCAAATACTTTGCATTCACTCACTGTAACAAAACATATGCACCACCAGGCCAACGGTCTCTATCATCTGCCTGCTGAATCTGAATAAAAATACACCTTCAATCTATAAGAACAAGAGCAAAAGGGGGGGTGAAATGTAAGCTTGTCTCTCCTTGATCTCCTTGCCAATTTATTCCACCTGTCTGTCAGCACTGCCATCCATCTGAAACATGAAGACAATGATGAAGCTGTCTCTCATTTGGCAGCTGTGGCTTCTTGTCAGGAGCCAACCAGTTCCTTTGCATGCAATGCAGATGCCCCAGCCTACCTTGAAGCAGGCCACTTTTCATATTAAGCAGGTAGAGCTGGTTGGAGACAATCAGAAGAGGTGTAAATTTAGTTGTAGCGCTAGGAAAGGGCGGGGAGTGCATGAATTAATCAGACAGTGTTTCTGAATAGCCTTGACATCTGCATACAGAAAAGCAATCAGACCAGCACCGAGCAGAGGAAAGACTGCTACATGCTAGAGATCTTTAAGAAAATGCCCTGAAACCACTGGAAGTTCCAAAGGTCAGGCACGCCTCCTGAGACAAAACAAAAAACTGCATCACGGTGACGCATCCTGTGTGCTTAAAAACAGTATTTGAAAAGTTGACAAAAGGGCAGCAATTCATAACATCAAATGCTGAAACCGCCCAAAGAAAGAAAAAGTGCACACCTACTGTAGAAATGTCCTTAAACACAATTACCACATCCGTATGTGCTTCACTCAATTAGACCACAACTCTAACAAACAGGATATTTTCTCAGTTGACATCTTCCAGCAGAAAGGTGTAACCTTTTGTTAACCTTTATGTAATCCCGCTTGAATATTTATTCACTTAAGCACACAGCTTTCACTTAAGTCTTTTGTCTTCTATTGTTCTGTGCTGATATTTTATCAATTGTCTATTTCACATCAATAAACCCACAACTGTGTGCTGCTGTCTGCTGACCAGCCGGGCAGTCAAGCTCCATTCAAAAGTACTTTACACACAGAAGTAAGAACTGTACACTTATAATATTCCTGCTATGATTCTCGAAGTTGATACAGGAATTCACGTCTCAGCTAAAACAATTCAAGTGTCCAGCTAAGTATTCTCATAGATTTGATAATGTACAATTTTCCGTCTGATAACTAATGCTCGCTTTATGGTACTGTGGTTGTGCATGTGTAGGTATTTGCCTATACAAACCCGTTCATGGAGGCAAAGAGTGGTTTTCAACTTATGCAAACATGCCCCCGTGCAGTCCTCCAAAAACCCAATAGTTAGCAGCTCACCTACATGTTAACCAGTCAAATAGCTGACTGGTTGACAAGTGAGCAGAACAGGGAAAGGAGCAACTGAGTTCAGTAGGAACAGAAGAAGCATGAAAAAATACTTTCTTTGTTTTTAACACTTGTTTCATTTCAGCTGTTTGCATATTATAACGTCATTGTAATATATATTAACGTTATAACGTCGCTCTTCCCCGTAACCAGCTGTCGGACCAGCAACAGCACAAGCAAGAGCAGCCCACAGAGCTGTTGTACCACATGCCATGGTGCCAGTGCACTGCAAAAAGAGAGAAACATGTTCAACCCATCGGGTGGTGGGCAGGAGTTTTTGTGGGACTTTTGTGGGAATGATCTCACATTTTGAGATCGTCCTACATTATGATTGGCTCTTGTTTTCCAGGTAGGAGGAAATCAGATCTGGTCATGATGTGTTTTGGTTAAGACCAACCAAAAAGAAATTACATAGATCCAGGATACCATGAAAAGGCTCAGTTACCTTGGTGTCCCCTCAGTGTGCTGTAGGCAGTAGTTAGGGGACAACTACTATGTCAAAGCCTCACATCGAGGTCTGGGTGGCTCTGAGTCTGCCGAGCAGCAGTAGTATATGGATGAATGGACAGATAGCTTTTAAAAGCTTTTAAAAGAACAAACACTTTTCTAAAGTCTGGCTATAATCCAGCAGTTGTGAAGAAATCAAAAATAATGTTGTTGTTCAAAGGCACAAGGCAGGCATTTTAGCAGAATTTGCTGAACATCAGCAATAACAAAGCACATGAAACTGTTTCTATTAAGGGGAAAGTTGGTGGCTTTCTTCCTGAAGCTTTCTTTTTTTCTTTTTTTTTCTAATTTGTATGGAGATAATATGACACACATGTGAGCCTCACACAAAGATATTCTTTGCCCACATTTTGCTTTTTGGGATACGGTTCCCCTACGAGATGGCATTGATGGATGGAATCTCAGCAACTAAAGACAATGAGGAAGCTGCTGTTTGACATTCTTGTGGAGACATCTTCATCAACTAAATTGTATGAGGGAAGCAGACACTAGAAATGATAACTGGATGAAAGACTCTCCGGCGTGTAGCTCACAGAATCTTGAAACAAACTTACAGATGTGCACACAATTTAGAGCAAATATTTCCTAACGCACATATGCGTGCACATACACACCAAAGCACTTAGACGCATAAATCTTGTGTACAGACTCTAATCTTCTTGACTGAAGGGGGAAGCCTCTATAAGAACATGCTGACGGCCTGTCAAAGGTGTCCACTTGTTCTTCAGTTCATAACAGAACCAGCCTTAAGATCTTGAGAACAAAGACTCGTGGGAAATGACCTATTATAGGACACAATTTAGTGTAAATTAATCCAATACAAATTTTCCAACAACAGCCCGCATAATCAGGTATTTAAACATCAGTAAACCCTTTGTATTTATCAAACAGTACACGGGAAACACAGGAAAAAGAAGTAGATACTTCTTATTTCTTTTACCCATGCTATGTTCAGAAGGATGGCAATGCTGGTCTGCTGAAATATCTCAGCAGCCACTGCATGGACAAGAAAGTCATTTTCACTCATTAAATCCAGACACTATCAGGAGGATCAGTTTTGGACAGCAACCTTAAATCAGTTCTTAACTTTGGTTGGTTTAGGCAAGCAGCAGGTGGTTGAGGAGGCAGGAAACATGACTCTCACGGCCACTCTCTGAAATCACCAGATAGTAACCTG
Source organism: Haplochromis burtoni (assembly GCF_018398535.1). Taxonomy (NCBI): domain Eukaryota; kingdom Metazoa; phylum Chordata; class Actinopteri; order Cichliformes; family Cichlidae; genus Haplochromis; species Haplochromis burtoni. The sequence continues at coordinate 1,515,217 of NW_024582427.1, read as the reverse complement.
TGCCAATCTTGCAAGGGCAAAGTCACATTACATTACAAAGACTTTGTACTAAAGAGCTGGCAGATTAAAGACTGTGTAATGTCAAATCCAACTAAATCAGATATTTGCATTGTCACATACAGGTCTGCTGGATGATCTATGAAAATCAGTCCATGCCAGCAAGTAAAAAGATCACTCCAGGCTGTTTGAGATGCTTAAAATAGTCAGCTTTTAATAATTCTTCATAAACATTTATCAAAAACAATGAATTTTGTACACTTGGACAACACATGTGCTTAGGTATAAAGATCAAAAGCAAACAAGAAAGTAAAACTTTATTTATACAGCACGACGTTACAGGTGGAAGCACAATGTGCGGCACAATGAATAAGTTACCACAAATACTGCAGCCACAAAACTATACAGATACAGTAAAAGTAAAACAATAAACAGGGGTTAACAAAAGAAATTGTATAATAAACAAGCATAATAAACAGTTTAACTTGCAAACCACAAGATAATATTTACAATAACTCTGAAAGACTCCTAAGATCCTAAAGAAAGGATATGTCCATATGATATACTGATAGCTCTGACTTTGAGTCCAACATCAAAGGCCAGGTTTAATAATGCTCATGTAATTGCATTCAAACCGGTCAATGTACACGTGTAAAAATCAGGTATCCAAATAGTTTTGGCCACAATGTGTAGATAGCTCCACAAAGGAGACGGAAATAAGAAAAAAATGATTTATTAATAAAAGTGTAGAGATGATGAGAGGGATCTGGCGATCAGGGGAACATTCCAGTCTGAACCAAGATGATGAAGAGACAGAGAGAGAAAAGAGACAACAGATGTGAAGAGGAGTAGCAACAAGCAACAAGGGAAATAGGAGGGATAGAGAGGAAAATCAGAGCAAACTGTAAAAAAAAAAAAAAAAAAAGTATCACAGTGACAGAAAAGGAAGAAGAACTAGCAGGAAAGAATAGTAACAAAAAGGTAAATGAAAGAGTTAAAGGGCTGCGAAGAGAGAGGTGGGTGAGAAAATTGCAAAGGGATTAGAGAAGGAAATACGAAGACGGCAAGAAAGTTGCTGAACTAAAAGACTGAGAGAAAAAGAAAGATCACGAGGGAGGCAGACGTGACACAAAATAAGACTGACACAGACGAGGGAGGGAGAGATAAGGGAAGAGAGAGGAGGTGGAGAAAATAAAAAGAGGAGAAAACAGCTTTCCTAAGCCAGCCAGGAGGAGAGTGCCAGCTGTGTTTATCTGACCTTTGACCTGAAGGCCACTCCAATCTCTACAAGACCTCAGTCTGACTAGCAGGCGTACACAGACACACTCTCATGTATCTCACAGCAGCACGGCTGCAAACAATGGATTACTGGAGCACTACTTTACCTGATTAAAACAGAGCAAAGGTTAGATCCACTGACTGAGCATGAAACATCGTTCATGAAAAGCACACCTGCAGGAAAACTACATTTTGCCTTCACAGCAGCACTAGACCATCCGGTGTATTTACATCTCTCAGATTGGACTAATTTTAAAGATATAATGCTATTATCCCAAATACATACAAACAATAAACAGTTATATTAAAGAATTATATTTATATTTTATATTTACTTTGTTTGTTTGTTTGCTTGTTTTAATCAATTTTAAATCATACTTTTTATTTGTTTTTGTTTCTAATGTCTCTGTAAAGCACTTTGAACCACGTTGTTGTTGAATTGTGCTATACAAATAAACTTGCCTTGCCTTATATTATGTTTTAATAGGTTAGATCATAGGAAAGCCTGAGAAACTCTGACGTTTAATCAAACACTGCTTCCTTCACCTACATATAAAGAATCAGTGGCATCCTGATAATTCCAGACTTAAACAGGATTATTTTTCAGACATGACAAAACTTCCTCACAGACATAAGAGATGTTGCACAAACGTTTCTTTCAACCTGAGTAGTATCAATCAGACTGAGTAAACTGACTTATACATGAAAATAGCTTGAGTATGAAAGAGCTGAATTGTTTTAATTATACCAAAATATTGAATTTAAATGATGCTGTAATAAATAAGATTCTTTAAATTAAGGGTTTCACAGAACATCAGTCTAGTGTTCACAAAGCAGGGTCTAAATAAGTGTGAAGTGGACAAAAACTGAAGGAGGGTACTTTTTGTTTTTTGTTTTTTGCTTTTTGTGCCAGAAGACAAGAGCTGCTCCCTAATCCTGCAGCCCTGGCCTCTGGCAATAAGTTTCTCTCACAGGCCAGACACACACAGATACACACCTACACACAACGCGTAGCCCAGATCAAAGCTCAAAAGCCTCCCCAGACCCCTCCAAACTCCAAATTTGTCTCTGGGTTTCCACATCGTGCCTCTTTTTGTTGCTCTTCACAATTAATTTGTGTTTATCCCGTTTCTTGCGTATGAACCTCATCCATCCCCAAATGTCTAATGTGTTGTCTCACCATGTTCCCTCTCTTTCAGATCCACATCTTTCTCTGTCCCCGTGAAATATGTGCAGCTGGATTTAGCTTCTTCCTCCTCAGCACTCAACTCAGCAACCCAGGAGAGAGAAAGAGAAGCAGCTGGTTTGACACAACAGGAGGAAAGGATAGATGGATGGAGAGGGGGAAGGGGTAGAATAGAGGGCTATGGATGTAGATAGGAAGAGAGATATAGGGAGTGGGAGATAGAGATATATGGCAGAGCGTGACTAAGGAAGAGTGGGAGAAGGATGAAAGCAATGACTACAGAAGGGAAGGGGAGCGATGTGAAGGTAAATTTGTTCCCAGTATCTTAAGAATTATGTCCATGTTGTACCAATCCTTAATATTTACATCCAACATTCACATCAAATGAAGGAATTTATACAGTGAGGCAGAAAGTAAGAGTTTAGATGTTAAAACATAACCAAAAATCGCATCGCACCCACAAGTGGAGCGATGTAACAGCAGCATAACTTCTAGTGTAATAACATATGTTTCAATATAAATATGGCTTTTAAAAATTTACAAACCAACACATTTAAACATGACCAAATAATATAATTAACTTGTATAGAGCAATCTACATCTATCTTTATCCAATGACAAACCACCAGGATCCTGTAGTGCACTCACTTCCTATTAAAGTTCCACAGTTCTGCCACCTACTCACCAAAATCCAAATTATTTCCAAGCTCAGAGAGCAAATCACCAGGCTATAAACTCTTTACCACTCATTGCCACACTGTTATTGCCAAATTATTCCAGGCCTAAACCAACCCTGTTTCCCGCACTAAAGATCAGGGGATTAAGCATTTCTTAAATCTCTTTCAAACACAGGCTACAACTGTTAAGTTCACCAAAATACGCATTTAACCTTCAGTTACCATTAACCACTTTTTACATATTAAAAAACAGCCTGTAACACTTACATACAACTGAAGAAAAAAAAACGTATAAAATAAAAGAAACTTGCAAAATGTAAGGCTTAATGCTGTTTGTTGTTAGGCAATATTAGTCCAATTATACATGCAGTGGCCACTTTATTAGTTATAGGTTCCTTAATGGATTAACAGTGGTTTGAAAAAGTGTTTCCCTCCTTTCTGATTTACTATTGTTTAGTCACACTGTAATGTTTCAGATCATCAAACAAATTTTAACATACATAAAACAAAAAGCAGTTTTTAAATGATGATTTCATTGATTAAGGGAGAAAGGTTCCAAATAAGTAACTGCCCCCCTTGTTAAATAATGAATGGACTGTGATTAACCACATTTTTTTGGAAAGCTGAGTTCAGCTTTACTAAACACACTCAAAAAAATTAAATCAAGAAATGATTTCATTTTGGGTCAAGGAGGCTAAAAATTCTCAAAAAGCAACACATCCAAACAAACACCTGAGAAACAAAGTGACTGACAATCTGCAAAAGTTTACAAAGCCTAATAAGGCAGTGTGGTTCATTTCTAGCGCCATTATATACAAATGGAGAAAGCTTGGAACAGTGGTGAAGCTTCACAGGAGCGACCAAAATTAGCACATCGACAACTCATCTAGGAGGTTACAAAGAACCCAGAAAGAGATATGTTGATCTTAATGAAGTTATTGTTACTTTGAAATATGTATAAGTGTTATTAAAGAAAGCATTACGTATTACAACATTCAGCCATTAATCTAACACAGCTCAGGTCATTCCAAGTGCTATTAATTGCTGGATGCTGAAGGACATTTCAACTTAGATTTTCATAGAATTGATACTAGAGATAATTTTTTTTTTCAAAAGTCCCTCTTTGTGTACACACTGCTGAAAGAAGACATGCACACGACACAAAGGTTTCCATTGTGCAAACAGCCCTGTGTAGTAATGTGACCAAAAACCTGAAAAACTGCCAACCGCTCTGCTCACTGTGAAAAGTAACTTGGCAAAACAAGCTCGATCATTGTATGCGTCTTTTATTGGGATTCTCCCCTTCACTAAGAAAGACACTCAACATTAAGTTCAATTCAGTTAAGATACGCTCCATTTCATCTAAATGCCAGTATTACTGAAGATCACAAATACATAGGATTCGGCTTCTCTAATCATGGAGGGTGAAGACTGAGTGAAGCACTAAAGCACAGAGCCAAAGTTCAGGAACTTTGCTACTAGGCTTCAGTCATCCACCTGCACCAATTACACAATCATTCACATGCTACCTTCTCATTGCAAATAAAAGAACCGAACAACAAGGGGCATAAAACATGACTTTTTTCACCATTAAACGTGGCAGAATTTGCAGTAAATTGATGGTTGAAAACCTTAAACCTTAAAGTTTTATGTTTCATTACAAAATTTTGCACTCTACAAATAGGTACGCATTGCTGTTAATCGGTTGGATAACTTTTTTACCTTCAGAACTGCTTTATTTCTTTGTGCCATGTATTCAACCAGATACTGGGGAAAAAATTCTGATATTTTTGTCCCAAGCTGCTCTACTGGATTGAAATCTGAGGCTTGTGGAAGCCATTTGAGTAACTCATGACAGAAAATGTTAAAGAAATGCTCAGTTTAAGATCTATTATCGATATTGATTTCAATTCAATTCAATTCCATTCAATTTTATTCATATAGCGCCAAATCACAACAACAGTCGCCTCAAGGCGCTTTATATTGTAAGGTAGACCCTACAATAATATATTCAGAGAAAAAAAACAACAATCATATAACCCCTTGTGACCAATCACTTTGGCAACAGTGGGAAGGAAAAACTCCCTTTTAACAGGAAGAAACCTCCGGCAGAACCAGGCTCAGGGAGTTGACCTGAGTAAAACCACTGCAGCACAGTACCTGTAATACCTACTGCTTGCTCTAATTGGTCTAATAGGATATTATGGTCGACAATATTGAACGCTGCACTGAGGTCTAGCAGGACAAGCACAGATATGAGTCCACTGTCAGAGGCCATAAGAAGATCATTTGTAACCTTCACTAAAGCTGTTTCTGTGCTGTGATGAGCTCTGAAACCTGACTGAAACTCTTCAAATAAGCCGTTCCTCTGCAGATGATCTGTTAGCAGTTTGACAACTACTTTTTCAAGGATTTTTGATATGAAAGGCAGGTTGGAGATTGGCCTATAATTAGCTAAGACTGCTGGGTCTATGCTTTTTGAGTAAAGGTTTAACTACAGCCAGCTTGAAGGCCTGTGGTACATAGCCGATTATTAGAGATATACTGATCATATTTAAGATTGAAGCATTAATTAGTGTTAGGACTTCTTTGAGCAGTTTTGTAGGAATGGGGTCTAAAAGACACGTTGATGGTGTGGAGGAAGTAATTATTGAAGTTAACTCAGAAAGATCAATTGGAGAAAAAGACTCTACATAAATATAAATGGTACTAAGAGTAGCTGTAGATAATATTACATCTGTGAGATGATTATGGGTATTTTTTTTCTCTTATGGTTAAAATTTATTTGTGAAGAAGTTCATGAAGTATTACTGGTTAACGTTAAAGGGATGGTTGGCTCAACAGTGCTCTGACTTTTTGTCAGCCTGGCTACAGTGCTGAAGAGAAACCTGGGGTTGTTCTTATTTTCTTCCATCAGTGACGAGTAGTAAGATGTTCTGGCTTTGCGGACGGCTTTCTTATAAAGCATCACACTATTTCTCCAGGCTAAATGATGATCTTCTAAATTTGTGACACACCATTTCCTCTCCAGCTTACGAGTCATCTGCTTTAGGCTGCGTTTTTGAGAATTATACCACGGAGTCAGGTACTTCTGATTTGAGGCCTTAGTTTTCACAGGAGCTACAGTATCCAGAGTCGTACGTAGTGAGGAGGTAAAATTATTAACAAGATAATCGACCTCTGTTGGAGTAGTGTTCAGGTAGCTGCTTTGTGTTGATACAAGGCATCTAAGATGACAATAGTGGGTGGATTATATTCTTAAACTTTGTTACAGCACTTTCAAAAAGACATCTACTGTGATTAAGTCTACTCCCCACTGATGTGTAATCAATTATTGTAAATGTTACTAGGAAATGATCAGACAGGAGAGGGTTTTCAGGAAACACTGTTAAATTTTCAGTTTCTATTCCATATGTTAAAACAAGATCTAGAGTGTGATTAAAGTGGTGGGTGGGTTCTTTTACATTTTGAGAGAAGCCAATTGAGTCTAATAACAGATTAAATGCCATGTTGACGCTGTCATTTTTAGCATCTTTAGCATTTTGAGATTGAGATCGATTTATTATCTTTATTCAGTTGACTTGCATCACAAGAAATTCAATGATGAAAAATAAAGTAAATAACACACCAAAAGGGTGTAGGGCGAAGCTACAGCTTATATAACACCGAGCCCAATACAACAATCATCACGTAACATTAAAGAAATTAAATGAACTATATCTTTAAATCTGGGTATAGATACCCCAGTAACAGAATGACACTTCTAATTGATGCCAACCTTGGGGTATTCAAAAATACAATTTCCTATTGATTTGCTTTCATTATGATTTTGAACAGCTTGTTGATATTAAGTGGTAACTGTCTATTATATGCTTTGTACATAATTTGAATTATGATCTACAAAATCTTTGAGTTTCAGTATATTTAACTGAATAAATAATGGATTTGTTGACTCTTGATAGGGTTTTTTGTTATCACTCTTATGGATTTTTGGCAAAACTTGATGTTTGTCTTGTGTTTCCACACACCTCAGTAAGTCCACAGTAAACAGTAAGTCATATATGGAACAATACGTGAAGTAATTTTTGACATAAGAATTTTCACTTTGTACAGTACTGGAATAGATTTAGGCATTTTAGCTTTGGCATAACTTATATGCAATTTCTGTTAGATTTGTTATCAACACTAACTCCCACAAATTCAGGTTAAAGAACTTTCGGCTTTGTTCATTTTCATTTTCATTCATTTATTTTCCCTTTTCCAAGGCAAAGGGACAATTTATTAGACTCAAGCCATTTTTAAACAATCAGTAGACCTACTGATTTCCAAGGTGTTTCAATTTTCCCAGCAACAAAACAGTTGGGTCATGAACAAATAAAATACACTTCAGAAACCTGGAAAACAAATAATGCAAACAACAATGGTCCAAATACATAACCCTGTGGCACCCCATACATTACCCTTAATGAACCAGAATCTGTGTTATTTATATATGCATATTGATAAATGTCATCTAAATAGCCAATCATACACAAGTCCTGCTTAATTTGCTTAAAGGTTGTGATTAAAAGTATCAAATGCTCCTTGTAGAGCCAAAACACCTCAACGGTGTGTTCCTTTCTGTCTGACTGTAAAATCAAAACTCATCAAAGCGTGAAACATTTTTTAAACCTTCTACTATCCAGTGGTAAGCCTGTTTGAACTGTAGCCTCAGTTTCCTATTCTGACCTGACAGGAGTGGCAACCACTGTGGTCTTCTGCAGCTGTAGATCGTTTCAAGGTTTAATGTGCTGTGTGTTAAGAGATGCTCTTCTGCACACCTTATTTGCTACAAGTGGTTATTTGAGTTAACATCAAAACAGTCTGATGCACATACTCCAGAGGATAAAGATCTCTGGCATTTTCTCCCACAGAACTGCTGCTCACTGCATATTTTCTATTTTTCTCAGTTTTTTTCAGCACTTTCTCAAATACTCAGACCAGCCTATCTGACACCAACAACAACAAAGTCACTTTAATCACTGTCATCGGAAACTTGATTTGAACTTCAGCTGGTCATCTCCAACATGTCTACAAGCCTAAATACAATGAGTTGCTGCTATGTGATTGGCTGATTAGATATTAGAGTTAATGAGCTGTTTGACGTGTACACCTTATGAAGTGACCAGCGAGTATATGTAATAAGGTCAGTCAGAAAAATATCTGTGCCCATATCTTTCAGTCGCAAAACTATGACTGTGCTGCTTTGCTAAAAACAAACTGTAGTTTTTTGGGTTTTTTAAATTAACATCAAAAGAGGGCCATTGCAGAACCTTTTCATTCTGACCCAAGAGTTAATGCATCAGGACCCCCAAAGTCAATAAAGTTATTTTCAAGGAAATTTAAATGAAAAATAAAAAAATAAATAGAATTAAATATTGTCAGTCTATTTGAAGATTTCAGATATAATCTAGTCTGGATCAGAGTAATAGATTAGTTGACTATCTGTATCTGAACGACTGTTCTTGAGCCACAGCTGTGGATTAAATCAGTATGATATTTAACAACTGCTATTTGCAGATGTTGCCACATGTTCATGTTTAACACACCTAAACAAGAAGATCTGAGTCTATATGTTCACAATTGAAATAAACTAATAACCTCTGGACATGTATTTGTTACATATAGTGAAAATCCATGGCACTGTTTCTTGCGATATATGCCTGCTTGCTTGTGTACGTGACATTTCTCACATGCACATAAGAGACTGAATAAGAGCTTGTAAAGTGCAGATATCAAAAACACTGAACCAAAAGACAGAAAGCAATGTCAGATAAGTGCCTCCAAAATTCAGATTTAAGCTCAGTGTAGACAACAGCTTTTAGAGCTGCTGCCAACAACAACTATCAATGCCGAAGAGGAAAGAATTCCAACCGTTCAACAATATACATTCCATTTCAAAAAAGAGGACACACAGCATCACAGACACAGGCCTGAATGAAAGAAAAAGCAAAGATCTCTGGGATTATAACATTTAACTCATCCTCACTCACCACAGATGGGAACACTGGCTGAACATTAGCAGTCTACATTCATCTTTCACATCATTTAATCACACCTATACTTAACATATTAATTTGGCATTTGAGGATTAGTTTAGTAAATTACAGTGGCGACTGTTGATTTCTATGATAGATCGAGTGCTTTGGGTTTTAGCACACCCGCTCTAGGAATGAGTCACAGCATTATACTTCTCAGACTGAGACAAACAGAGATTATTGGGCTTACCTACTGCCACACAGGTAGACACTCTGTCAAACGCATATTCACAACACACAGACACACACACACACACACAGACAGCAGCTAAAGCCTTAAGATACACACAGTTAAGCACAAGCACCGAACACATGAAAATGGATCCAGCACTGTTGCAATCCCTTTGAACTGCTGCTCAATTTTGCAAGAAAACTTGTTTAATGTTTTACCTCTTAGAATTGAAAGCGCCATTTCAGTTTAAGGGTTATTTCCCCCTTTTGAAAAGAGCCCTTAAGTCACTTCAGAAGATGCATTGTGAAAATTTTGTCGTTGCCTCTTATTCATATAAAAAACATTTAGCAACTTTGTGGTTTCCATGGATCTTGGGAAAGAGGTTCGTTGAAACCACTGGATTCTGCTGAAATGAACCAGGAAAGACTTTATACACGGTAAACCCAGAAGAGTTCGACCATAAGCAAACACGGATATCATGATTTTTGTTATATAAATTGTTTTTAAGACCACAGATTATTTATTAATCACCAGAAAGACTCTATTATTTTTAGCCCCATAGCTATTTAATGAGCCATATATGTATGCTTAAATTTATTTTTCCAGCAAATACTTTTAGTACATTAGTCATTTTTATATTGGAATAGCTGATTTTCATATTCATAATTCTACTTAAAAAACCTTAAAAAGTTTCAACCAAATTTTGTTCTTTTAAGAAAAAGACGCTGGATCCACAATCTAAGTCACATAAGGAGCTGCAAAAGTTCTTTAAAGCTTTGGGGTTTTTTTTAATGCATAGCTCAAATAATAACCTTTGACAAAACTGTTGAGAACAAAATGTAACCGATTAGGGGGTTTCCGATGAGTAATGTCTTCAACATTATTTCCCCATTTAAAAGCAGTACTCAGCATCCCATTGAACCCTGCTCAGGGAACTTTTAGCGATGATGTCGTTTGAATGTTGCTGAGCCTACAGCATACGTAACGACAAAACAAAAAGTCTCTGTGGAATAATACCACTTTTTTTACTGCAGAAATTTTGATTCGTCATAGCAGGAAAAGAACAAGTGTAAATAACTGACTTCCTTTTAAATGAAGCCGTTTTAAGGGCTGTGCGTATAAGCTCACTGGTATTGCCGACATTAAAAAAATGTTTTTATGCCGTGGAAAACATTAAATGTCAAGAACAGGTTTTTTTTTAAACAAACATTACATTGAGCTTGTTGAAGTAGAAATATATATTTTTTATTATAATTTAATATTCACACCAGTAATAAATCTTTAAGGTTTTATAAGGCTTGCATGTGTCATAGTGTCCAATTTTGATTTCTGGATATGACTGGATACCAGTCAGATGAAAACATTTTAAAGGTTATGTATATAAGCTCACAGATATTGTCACCATTAAAAACATGTGGTTTCACCCTTTTTGTGCTTTTTGTGCTGTGAAAAAAGTCATATGGCAAGAACACAATAATAATTATTATTATATGTATAGATACGTATAATCTTAACTCCAGTAATAAATGTTTATGTGGTTTTATAGTTTTTTTAGACTTGCATCTGGCTCTGTTGGATTATGATACCTGCTTACTTGTAATTTTCCTATTATGTTATAGGCAAAAATGCCTGCTTTAATGAGTAAATCATACTATTACATATAAGTCCTTTGAGTAAAAATATGAGTAAAATTTAAGCATTTCTTATTTATTATGTTCTGATTTCTTTTCCATATGTACAAAGCTGTCACAACTCACAAACTAAATTTGAAAAGCACAGATTTATATCCAGTTCAATTTAAAAAGGCATTTCATTTAGTTACAATTAAATTTATTCCAAAAAAGAAAAGATCAACATTTTTACATTAAAAGCTGAAATAAAATAGTTTGTTCTTGTAATGTGTGTCAATTACTTGTACATGATAGGTAAAATAATAAAATAAAATAATATTTTTTTAATAATTTAAAATAATTAGATTCATTTTAATCACTTTTTTGTTAAACATATTGCTGCATTTAATATAGTATCGATTTTTTTCTGTCTAAATTTCCACTGTGTGCAAGGAGAACTTAACATTTGATCATAGCAGATGAACAGAACAAGGATTTGTTTGTTGTTTTATTGCCAAAACAATTTTTCACTTATTGATGAACTACTTTAAAAGATGGGTTTTTGATGTGAAGGCTGGATGTCTTCTTCAATGTTTTTCCGCCCAAGGACATGCTATGTGTTGCATAAGCTAAGTCTCTTAAAAGCTTTAAAAAAGAAAAAAATAATGGACCTGATGTTAATTTTGATTGATTGATTTATCCTTTTTCATGTCAAATAGTTCCCAGAAAAATGCAATTTTGATCATTATTTCCACTATGTGTTCATGTTGCTATATACCATTGGCGACAATAACTCACAGGCAGGACCTCATAATAAATGCATGTCTTAAATGACAAATTGCAACACTTACATTGCATATAGATGGAAACAAAGAAGCACAGACACACAAACACACAATGCTAACCCTAAACCCAATTCCTCAGCCCTCTACTGCGTATTTTGTCTGCTCCTCCTGAAAAACTCATTAGTCACACGTATTTACATTTGTACACAAATCCGCCCAGCAACAAACACAACAGGAGCTGTGGGCTGTCCTTGCATGTGCAATTCACATGCATTCATGTAACAGGCCATTCAAAAAAACCTTATGTGTACAATTACACGGTCAGAAACACGTGAGAAAGTATAGATGGATGGACACACTTATAGACGATCATTTCAGCATGAGCACACTCTTAGGAAATTGTACTACACAATTGGGGAAAATGCACACACACTGGCAACACTGGTGGTCCTGCTTGCAAAGAGCTAAAGCTCCTTTTTTTTGTCTCTCGTGGGAGGCCCAGACAAAAGCAACAAACTGACAGGTAAACAAGCAGTCATGTTTGGGCAGACCTACCTGAGTAAAGCTCTCACCCTTCTCAGCCTCTCCCATCACACCCTCCTCCCACTGTCAGGAGCTCCATCCAGTGGTTTTATCTTCCCAATGCCCCTGCCTGGGTCTACGATTCATGTCTGAAACCTCATCTGCCTAGCCTTTAACTTCGTACCTTGATGCAATCCATAGCTCTGAAGGAAAACAGAGCTCTCAACTGAAACTGTTAAGGTGCTACACGTGAGATGCCTCGCAAGTGACGTAACAAAAGCAGCCATATTGAGCTCCGCAGCTCTCCAACTGATTGCATTTACAATTGCAAAACTTTTGAACAAAATATGTTCCAGCCATCCTACGTGTTAATCTGCAGACATGCAGAAAGTTGTGTTAGTGGGTATAAACGCAGTGCAAAGGTTTTTATGTTTTTCATCATTTAACAGCTTCAGTGTGTAAAGAACATTACAACATTTTTACTAATAAGAACCTACCAGAAAAAATATTTGACTATATATCCCCATTGCTCAAAAAACTGCAGGCATACAGCTATGATTTGAAAAGAAGGACACTGAAATTGTAGTGGCTGCACATATTCTGATGGATGCAATATAGTATAATACACTATGATGCCCACATCTATCAGCATAACACCACTAGGCTATGGCTCTAAATGTAGGCCTGCATTTTCATAATGCATTAATTTGGTCCAACATTCTGGTTCGGAAAAGAGACGATGCTTAGCACTGCTGTGTCTGTGCACAGTACATCATAATTCAAAATATTCACTTTTATTGTAAAACTAGAAAATGAAATCGTATTATTATATCACAGATTCCTCTGAAAGTAGCCGTGTCAGCTGACTCTCTACCTAAAATCACTCAGAATCTATGTAAAGAACTGCCATGACTGCTTCACGTTTCATTTTGCAGACTTGTGTTAACAAGTTAACTTATGTGTAAATGTTTTTCTAAAATACAAAATACCTCAGGGCTTGGATTTACATACTTAACATGACTCCTAAGAGAATCAACAGTTCCAGTATCATGTTCACTGTGCAGATTGGGGCAAAGATGTTTAATCTTACAAGCTACAACAAAACAAAAAAATGAAGACATTTTTAACAAGACAGAACAACAGCTGAGGCATTAACCATTTTTCTGGGCAGCGTGAGTCGCTCTGAATGGTCTTGTTTAGTCAAAGCTGGTAATAAAAGTCAAATGTCAAAAAATAGCTTAAAATCCATATTGAAATCAGAGAATTTGTAACAGATTTAATATATAGATATATAAAGCACTTTTAGATGCTATAATATGAATTTGGCATGGCACATTGTCGATTCAATGTCTTTCCTACCCAACAATAAGGTTTTAATTGCAATGCTGAATTGTGTAAAAATCTTTTCCAATAAATTCAAACCAAAAATAACATATCACCAATCTTCATCGTTTGCATTGCAACATGTTTAAAAATGCCACGAAACCCTGTATGTTTGTCAGTTTCGACATGGAAACTGAACATGCGTCACACTAATTGACAAATATTGATCAAACCAAGTAACCAGGCCATTAGGACAGTGACATTTTGTTTGATAAGTGTATTATACACTGCTATTTTAAGTGCACAGAGATGAACACACATACACACATGCAGACACACACACACTCAGGCAGCAAATCCCTGTCAACTTCAGCCTTTCCAAACAATTCAAAACATTTGGGAATAAAGTCGAGCAGCGTAAGACAAGAGTCTAACAAAAGCCACCCACACCTGTTTTATCACTGGAGTGTGTTTCTGGTGTTTTCCCTCCAACTAAACATTGGAAACGGGTTTGCTCTTTTTGCACAGCAGATGTTAGACAAGGGGAAAACCACGACCACAAGGACAGAGAGGGAGGAAGAGGCTAATAGTTCCAAAACAAACTGAGTGAACTGAATGAATAATGTATTTAGAAATTTTGTACAAAGACCCTGCTAAAAGATAAATGATCAGCGAGAAAAGGTTTTCTCACCTAATTATTTAACACTTTTTTAGCTAGCTAAGAATGAACAAGTTGCTTTCAAATGATTAGAATAGATTTCATTTTAAAAAGTAAATCCTTTTCAATTTTAAAAAGGACTAAAACACACACACACACAACACAACACAATCTTTTACTGCCACAAATGTAGCTAGTCTAATGTTAGCCATTTTCATATCCCATAACTGAATTGGTTTGCTAAGTTTTATACTCTTATCCATTTCTCCCTCTGTTATGTTATGACATCTAAACATCTAAACACTCTTGTTTCCTGCTCAGTTAGTACCAAAACCAAATTAAAATCGCCAAGGATATGTCATAAAAATATTTTAACTTTTTTTTAAGTGGGACTTCATTTACTTAAGCTACTTAATTTTATGTTCAAATTGTCACCAATATGTACAGAGGAGTCTGGAGAGAGTTACATCAGTGAGTGCCTACAGCCATCTGTAAATCATCCGTAAGGCTTTGTCATGGTTTGTGGCTACATTTCAACCAGTGGTGGATCTTGTTGAAAAAGGGTAAAATTATAAACACAGACAAGCACCATCGGATTGCAGCCAACATCCAAAGCAGAGCTTTGGATTTCCTTCAAGAAACTGGCCTTTTGCCTTTCCACGTTTCAATAAATCACAGATTACCGGTATGCATTGATTGATTGACGGATGGATTAATGGACGGACCATCCTTAATCGAAAGTGCTACCATAAGCATTTAGAAAAGACTATGTTGGGGAAATTTCTCCAAATTTAACAAGAATGTTCACTTTGATTTAAAGGTGACGATGGGTTTAATGTCAAAGAACACAACGATCTCACAAAACACATTTTTGCCTGTTGCATAAGGATTCATAATCTTCATAGAAAAAAGTCTAGCACAAGGATAAAATGATGATGATGCAAAAAGTCAAAGGTCAAGGGTCATATTTCAAATTATATTGTCACAGAATGGCATAGATATAAGCTGTAAGTGGACACAAGCATACAACAGAGACATGGTAAGTCTAGTTTAGTGGTAACTCTTTTAAAAGAAACAAAAATATGTTTATATATATATATATATATAATGGAGACATTAAATTGGAAGAAGTCAACATAAAAGTGTGTCTCTCTGAGAAAGTGAAAAATGGCCCATTTTGTTATTTTGTTAGAGACATTTTTGCATCTCAACATATTAAAATCTGCTCATCTGCTCAGCTTGGTGTCTGCACATGCTTGGTTTATTTAAATATATAGTATGCACGGTGCAGCACAGGGGTCATAGGTTATTTTTTTATTGGAATCTTCATGATCAGATAAAACTAACAGAGCGAAAGAAGAGATGAACTCTGCGTCACACAGGCAGCCATGTGAATCTGCTGTTGCGTGTGCTGCTCTGGGAAAATGCATTTTACCGACTGAAGATAACCAGAGTCCCAGCAGTTCATCCTCCTACTCCTCCTCCCTATTTAACCTGGGCTGCTGGGTCAGGCTACTGTGTGTATGTGCTGGTATTAGCGCATGTATATACCTGTGTTGATCTATACCTGTGTTTGTGCATCTGGCTCGGCGGTGTGCATGGGAAAGAACGAGGGCAAAATACAGAGAAACCCATTAAAGGATGAATGCTTTACACAATATTTGCGCCTAAAAATCAAGAAGTACAGCAAATTTTAATCACCAAAGAAGGGATTGTGGTGCTGTTTCATATGCCTTAATATTTATAAAGAATCAGTTTTATCCCTCATAATCAAAACACTTTACAAAGAGAACAGCCAGACCTATACTGCTTTCACAGAGTAAAGGCTCAGCATTTGAGTCTTTGATTGATGAACTAAGAAAGGTTTTTATTTCTCCGCAAATATGTTGCTGCTTTAAATAGAAGTCTTCTAAGGAATCTCCAGCCTCCCTGCACCTTTCTTGGCCTTTTTAATGACAGTGTTTTTGTGATTTTTATCAGAAACCAGAACGTGAGAAGGAGCTAAAGTGCTTCTTGCTAAAGACTCTCGTGTAGGACTTTAAAACACCAGATACTGTTTTATCTGGCAATCAAGATAAAACTGCCAGAGTGAGTTCACTGCTCCAGCTATTCCCACTCTCCATTCCCATACCTGGATCATGTAGAATTCCCAGAGAAGGGCAGTAAATTGTCCAGCGGGGAGACGTTGTCCTCTCCCTCCTGAATACCTTTCACCCTGAGAAAACGAGACAAGAATGGAGGCATGTTGAGTTTCACCCATGTGTCCTTTCTGAAAAACACATACATCACTTTTCGTTTTTTTCTTCTTTTTTTTTCCATGGGAGGCCTGAGGTGGAGTAGCGGTTGCGTGTGTTCATGTAAATATCTGCTTGAATGCATTCAGTCCATGACTTTTTCAGGTCCACCACCTACTATATAGAGATGAATGGGGAGTGCGGTACTTTCAGAGAAATTAAATATGTGGTTGACCTTTTGTTGATGGACAAACATTACTGAGGCTCCAGAGCAAATATGAAGGAGGCGGATTCAACCTCTTGTTCAGTTTGCAACGTTTACTCGCTGCAGAGAAGTTCAAACCTCGCCAAGAACATGTCAGCACCTCTGGCTAATGTGCAGGATGTGATATTTATGTATTGGCATCTCAGAAAGAATTAAATCCGCAAGGCGATGCTGTGGTCAATTCAGGGTTTGTTATCAGCTCTCTAAAAGCTGAGGTGTAAGTCAGTGCACCATATGGATGACTGGCAGACTCATTTTTACCGGTGCAGGGGGAGTCATTTGCAATATTTACTGCTTAACCAAGTAAATGTCGGCACCTTTAATGTGACAGTGCCGTAGCAGGTAATGCTATTATCATATTTCAAGTACAAAACAGACCAAACCCATAAAAAGCGGGATATCTAACAAATGGAAGGCTATTCTTTAAAGTTAAACTTTAAAGATTTTGTCCATTAATCAGAAGGGATATATTCCTAAACATATCATCAATATTTTCACATTAAAGAAATTCTTTAAAGATGAAAAATCTTGGTTATTTGACATAACAAGAACACAGGAAGTCACTGCAGCCACCTGAGAATGATAATGTCCTGTGCATTACTCAGCGTGACAAAGGTGCAAAGAAACTGAATCAGCAGAAAAGCTCTAAAGTGGTTTGTGATCAGGTTTTTTTACACATTCACTTCATTTGATCCCAACTATTAATCACTGAGATCTCTCCTCACACCATCTCAGTGAAAAAAATTTCAGAATTAGCATCACGCGGTCTGGCAGAACTCTGAGCCTAGTTCTGCCAGAGGTTTCTTCCTTCCCACTGTCGCCAAGTGTTTAGTCATCTGATTGCTGGAGTTTTTTCTATATTATTTGACGGCCTTTACTTGATAATATAAAGTGCTTTGAGGTGACTTGTTGTGATCTGGCACATCATGAATAAAACTGAATCAAATACCTATCTTCACCATGAGACTGAAATAACACAAGATTAGAAGACACCCAATCTGATCTGGGAGCATCATGGGACATAAGGACACCTGGGCTACCTTAATTAACCCCCTGCAATGTTTTGACATGTAGTTGTAAAGAGACATCTCTCTCATGGAGTGAGGTCCATATGTGGTCCACAATGGCCAAAGCTATTCTAGTAGCATATGATAGTTTACATAGTTCTCTGTCCAAAGAACTATGCAAAGATTTGCAGTGAGTCATGACATGATGCCGAACATCCCGTGAGAACTGTGTTTACTTATATGACGCTTTGGCCAGTTTGTCTTTTCTATTCTGCCGTAGCTGGACAAACTTGTCTTTGAAAAATGTTCCTCACCCTACTGGCAGAGCGAGTACAGGAACATTTGGATTCAGATGTATAAATTAGCATACAGCCTAGTCAGTAAATGAGCTCAAAGCTGCAGTTATCCATATATCTGTGGGTCCATGCACTTAAACCTTTACCCCTTGGAGCTCAACTAGGAGTAAGCCTTGAAGCACTTTTCCGAACTGAGCTGTTTCAGGCCTGCTTATACAACAAAATTACTAGGTTTGCATAGTGAACATGGTCCCTGCCTGTGCAGCTACCTGTGGAAAAAACCCAGAAACTACCATCTTTATTGATATATATTGAAGAGGCAAAACTCATCACACAGGCGAGGTCATCAGATGCCATCTTTATGGGGGAAAGAGTTAACGTGCAGCTGTGCGAGTATCTCAGTTTGCATGTGTGTGTGTCAGTCTGTGCACATGCACACAGAAGTGTGTTTATAACTGTTTACACTCTCCGGCTTTGCTCAGCCTGGTTCCTCCGAGCAAGCAGGTACACCAACAGGCAGGGAGTCCATGGCAGCCTCTCAATCATGTCTCCCTCCTTTTTGTTTCTCTTTTTGTTTCTCTCCTTCGCTCTTGTGTGACGGCCCACAACGTCGCCCCGGCCTGCATACCTTTTCAGCGCTCGTGAAGCGAGACTACTAATGCACTTGCTGCTCTCTTTGCCGCCTCATCGGCCCACACTGAGCTGCAAACTCCCGTGACAGCACAGGAGGCTCACTTTGTTTCATGTTTGCCCAAAAATTTTTTCAATATGTATTTTTGGGACCGGTGATGTTTGCATAATAAATCTTTGTGTCAGTGGAATACAAAGAGAGCTATAGGTCAAAACCTGGGTGGGTCACACTCTCTCTCTTTTTCCTCATTAACTCTCCTCTACTTTCTATTCTCTTTCTTAGCCAATTTGTTTTTCCAGCCTGCTGTCAGTAGGTTTATATAGGCATGGTGCAGAGGCTGGAACTGTCTCTTTTAACAGTTCTCATTCTCCATGTATCGTTATTACACGTGGCCAGGTACAGTAAGCTGGAGGAGTATTTGCAGAGATGCACAACATGAAACAGCGAATCATGCTATGAACATTTTTCTGCCGTATGACTCAAATACAAAGCAAGACTGAACATTAGCTGTTTCAGTGTTCCAGAAAAATCCATCATCAACCTGAGTAAGCTTCGGGCTCTTTGACTAAAGCCAAAAACAACTTATTTAGAAATTACCCGTCAATTACACTTCCATTATGTTTAAACTGATTTTTTTTGAGATGGCCAAAATAATTTTTCCTAATATTGTGCATGATGCGGTGAAGTTGAGTGGACCAGCAAAGAGTGAAGTCACGGTAATGTGCCTTAAATGGTGGGAAACCAAAGAAAAAATGAGGAAGTGGAGAAGCACTGACTGACATGCACTGTAGAGATAGAGATCAGCCCAACACCTGGCTAAAGCTGTATTTTTTTTTTAAGTAGCAGAGTACCAGAGTTCATTCTCTTTAAAACAAATTCTTTCAGTGTGTTAGTGGTTTAAAAACTGTTTGTGAGGTTTCTATATAAAAATACTTCATTAAAATAGAATTCAAGTTTAAGAAATATGCTTCTATATAAAAGCTATGATTTTTTTTTAATGCATTGGCCTTGTTGCACAATGCCAGGCTCAGATTATGAGAGTTTTGGATTGAACATTTAGCAACAATCCACCCCTAATTAGATTTCCGACACTGGCCTTTACACTCTCATGAGTCACTGGACTCCAAGGAGGCTGTGTATATTTTTAAGCAGTAAAAGGTACTAACACAATTTTTCCTTTAATGTTCAATATGAGGAATAAGTACAAAATTATGTAAAATTTAATTTAACAAAGTTTGAATGTTTCCTTGTTTATGTTTTAACATTCTGGCATATATGTGGTACAGTGGTGCAGAAGTTGACACTTTCACCACACACTGAGGTTAGAACCTTGCCCTCCTGGACTCGTGGTCACTAAAAGTAGAAAAATGACATGTATGCCAGTCCATTTCAACCAGTAAACTAAAACTTTTTTGAAAAACACAGTTGCACAAATAACTAGCCTCTGATATGTGTATGACCACAGTGTGCACCACCCCACTGGGAAGCCTTTATACCACAATAAGGCTACATTAAAGTAGGCTAATTTCTATTTTGAGAGTGCCAGTGGTCATCCCAGATTATCTGGTAACCTCCCAAACTGCTTGCTTGCATGCTGATAGTATCAGCTGCGACAAAGACAAATCTGAGACCCATAATATCAAAGGGAATATAAGCGACCATACTGTTGGCAGTCAAAGTCTTACCTTGAATAGACAACTTGTGCTGACAGTGTCTATCCAACCACTTTGTTGTCAGTTTAACCTTGTGTTTTTCCACCTCACTGCAAAGTAATGCTGCTACAACCACAGCCTCCATCTTTGTTTACATCTACGCCCCCATGACATCACGTGAGGTCGTGCGTGTTGTCCTCTGACAAGATGACGATTATAATTTCCTGCAGTGTGGATGTTATTCTATTATTGCCAAAGTCACTTTGAGTGAGAGTAGAATATCTGTCAAGTTTCTCCTTACATGTGTGACCTGGCCCGATTTCCAAATAGTTTAGTGTTTTAAAACTTCTGTTATCTGATCCTGGCATTACTGATAACTGGAACATCGAGCAGTTGACAGTACACAAAGGTATGAAATACTATACTGTTTGTAATCTTGTATTTGTTGTCATTTTCTGTGCAAAAACTGAGCGGTTAAAGGCGCTATCACATAAACTGTATATAAAAGATGGCCAAAGTCACGCACTGGTTTGCAAACTCCTTTTAAGGGGTTTTCCTAATTTTATTTTCTTTATTTATTAGTTATTTATGTTTTTGATTTGTTTGGGGGAGGGGGGGGGGTTGCACCTGAGGTGACCATATATGGACAACAGAGTGGACTGCTGTTATGGAGTTATCAGCTAATGCTAAGTGCCATAGAAAGTTGGCATTGACTGTGTGAATTCATGGCAAACAGAAGGATGTCTGCTAAAAAGTCTTAATATACAGGCTCCTTAGAGTACCGCATGGTCGGCCACATTGTTCCTGAAATAATTACATAAAAAGTGATGTAAAAGGGCTTGAAGCTCAGCAGACATCTACCAGCTATACTCACCTGTCCTGGTATCCAACTGTCAATCAAAGCGGCCACAGCCCTAAAAATGCAAACTTGAATTAGATTAACACATTTTAAATGGACAGGTCATAAAAACGCCTTTGCTTCCATACTACTGTGGTTTCAAAGGGATGAAGTAGCTATTAAAACAAAAATCTGTTTTTCTACCAGGTTAAAAAAATGTTTAATGTGTCGTGCTGCAAATGTTTTAGCATGGGAGCCAGCTTCAAGTGGCCATTCCACGAACTGTGATTTTGGCACTTCTCATTGTACTCACTGTTCAACAATGTCTTGGCAACTTCACCCAAGCAAAGCCTCACAGAAGCAGCATTTTTCAGAATAAGAGCTCTAAAAGCCCCACTGTATACTCAAATGAGGCACATAACAGATGAATGTGGAGTTTTTAGCAGCTAAAGATATATATATTTCAACGCTGACTGAAATGAAAACATGGATGAGGATTCTGGGTTTGAAAAGTGAAACCAATACACAATTGGCTTAAATCTGCATTCTTTCCAATTTGTCAGCAGGCAGCAACTCCTGTGGTTGCAAAAAGAAGCCAGATTATACAGATATTTATAAAAATAAAAAGATTGCACCCTCCCTCGATTTAGTTGAACACATGATGGTATTCATTTCTAAATTGTGGTTTCCATTTGAGTCAAAAAGGAGGATAAAGTAGAGTATGCTTTACAAGTCACTACCATCCAAGTGTGCAGTGCTTTCAGTCAGATCAGCCTGTCACTCATCACAGCCGGTTTTAAAAACCAAGATGGTGATGGCTATGCTTCCTACATAAGTTGGTAGTGAGAGAATGAATATCAGACTGCCCAAATGCAGGGCTCTAAATGAGCAATCGTGGTTTTCTCTAATAGTTTATTTTGTAAAGTAGTTCATCATATCAATTTTAGAGGCGATGATAAGTTGGCACTGTGTTCAACTTATTTCTGCTACACACAAGTGGATAAGTAAATTAAATACTTGAGGTTTATTCTGTCAAGCAAATAAACTGCCATAGTGAGAAAACCCATCAAAAATCAGTTAAATCATCTGAATGTGAAGCACCAAAGTTCAGCCACTTTCCTGCAAATCCGACAGTCAAAACCCTGTAACCAGAGCAGCCACATGACCTCGAGGTTTTTATTGTCCCTCGCTGGTGACAGAATCAGACTGAGAGGGGGAAAAGTGGGCAGACAGTTTTCCTCGACGAGCCAGAGCCTGGAGTGAAAGCGGGTGAGAGTACAGCGAACTTAGTGGGACGAAGCAGGACAACGCTATCCCATACACAGCAGAGTGCTATAAGCCACCACCATAAATCTCAGATCTCGTCCACAGCTAAGCTTTTTCAGTGCTGTGTGCTGCTCCAGAGGCCAGAATCCAGATGTTGGAGAAAGAGATAGTAAATAAAACAATCTATCAAAACTGAAAACGGGGGAAAAATAGGATTTTTTTCATGTAGCTGATATTAAAAAGCACAAATTCTCTACCTGTTTTAAATCATTATCAAATTAAATAGCATACACAGCAACAGGCAGACATAGAGAAACTCCCTCAGTGAGTGAAATCAGTATGTTAATCCCATTTGGGATAACAGATATTATAGCACCACTGGTCCATTGTAGCTCAAGGTGTTCCTGAATAAAAAACAGGCCTGCTCCTCTGGATTAGTTTTTATCATTTATGGTGCACGTGGATTGGAGGGATAAACAGATATGGAAGCCTCATTGTGGAACAAATATCTGAGGCTTAACATCTTATCGTCCAGAACATGGCGATGGCTTATTGTTTAAGACTCTTTGCCTCTGGACATGAACTCCTGCTGGATGCTGATGATCTCTTGTGTCAATGCTGCTACTGCACGTTTCTCAACTTTCAGCTGGCTTGATGAATAAAATGTAATAAGAGAGCACTGAGAGATGTGCAGCTACTGCGTGAAGTTTTTTGTTTTGTTTTGTATTTGAGCAGCTGGAATCGAATGCCAACTTAGACCTATAAACTGGAAATAAAGGATGGACTTTAATGGCTTCCATTGGTTAGTGAAGCCTTACATCGAGTGTTTACAGAGGGATAATACACGCTTATATTGTGGTGACTTGTCAGTAACAATGTACATAATCAGTATACCCTGAATTCTCCGTGGCTCCGCT
Source organism: Haplochromis burtoni (assembly GCF_018398535.1). Taxonomy (NCBI): domain Eukaryota; kingdom Metazoa; phylum Chordata; class Actinopteri; order Cichliformes; family Cichlidae; genus Haplochromis; species Haplochromis burtoni. The sequence goes on along the minus strand of NW_024582427.1, from coordinate 1,491,826 downwards.
TGGCTTTGCTTTTCAGACCTGGAAGCTCTATCTGTCTTTTATATCGTTTATAATTTAACAATTTATGCATAGAACAAACAGAATTACTCAGTTTCATAGCTGAAATTATGGTGTCAAGTCAGTTGAAGGAAATTAGGTCAGTGTGGTCGGCTGCTACAGATATTACTCCAAATACTGGAAAATGGGGTTCACGCAGCTAACCTGTTGCAGCTATGTCATCCAATCAACATGCACAATAACTCAATTCAGCTTTGATTTTGTCCTGTCTTCCTCCCCTCGGCAGTTGGCTGCTCCTCCCTGAGCCCGGTTCCTTCGGGGTCAACCTTCAAGATTAATAAAGTTTTATTGAATTGAATTGAATTCTATCGAAGGGTTCTTCCTGTTAAAAGGGAGTTTTTCCTTCTCACTGTCATCAAGTGCTTGCTCAAGAAGGTCGTCTGATTGTTGGGGCTTTCTCTGTATCATTATAGGATTTCTACCTTACAATATAAAGTACCTTAAGGCAACTGCTGTTGCGATTTGGTGCAATAGAAATTAAATGTCCTTTTATTATTGTAGCTAAAAAACAATCACACGTATTCAGCTGATCGTTTTCAGATTTTTGTTTTACAGTACTAATTTGTTATTAAAGTCAGTCTGTCAGATATAAAAAGCATGAATGAAATAAGATGAGTAAATCTTATTGCTTTATATAATAAAGAAGTGAAACTCTGTCACTCTGGTGCTGAGTAAGGCTCTCCAGGTCAGCCGGTTTTAGTTTAGCCAGTGAAACATTACAACAAAAGGAAATATCACTTAGTCAGCATTAAGTTTATGCTCAGATGAAAAACTGGAAGCTGGACGTCCGATTCTCATCAGCACTAAGCCCGAGAGAGCTGCCGAGTTTGGACAGAGTGGAAAAAGGGAATGATGCCTCCTCTTGAAAAGATGATCTATGCAACAGACCTGTTTATGTTAGTAATCTCCAAGCCCAGTGTAATCAAAACATCACTAATTTCACTGCCGATTGGAAACTGTGACATCTGTGTTTTCAACACACTTCAAGGGGGACTTCTTCAAAGGGGGGGGGGAAAGGCAACTGGGAAGCATCCATTCCTTATAATAACCCTAGTGATGAGAGGATGACTTCATCCTTGTCCACTTAAATGTTTTGAAGAGGATATATCCACAGTAGTGGAAACTTTATGCAGTAAATACCTCGGCATTGCTTGCTGAGAGTGTGTATAACAGGCTGTCGTGTGTCCGTCTGAGCATCTGGGCAGGCTGGCTGGTTGGGTGTTTAGCTTGTTGACATGCCGGCAGATTCTCCAGCTCTGCTCTGAGTTAGAAGGTGGGCTATGATGTTACAAAAGGTTTTCCATCCCGTCGAGCAGCCTGGCGTCAAGCTTGCAAGACCTTCCTGATTGATTCTACAGAGTCTGGATTGCACGTGGTGCAAAAGCACTTCTATAAGCCTCGCTCAGCGGAAATGGGCCTTAATGCAACCAGCACTGCTTTACTATGATCATCAGGGATGTGGCCATTGTTGAGCGTCACTGCTGAAAAGGCCACAGTGAAGAGAAAAACACAAAAATGGGAGCTTTTTCTTTTCTTTCTGTTTTTTTGTGGGCTTGGCGAGAGCAAAAGAAGACAATAAATATAAAATGTGCAATGCTTGGTGTGTGTGTGTGTGTGTGTGTGTGTGTGTGTGTGTGTGTGTGTGTGTGTGTGTGTGTGTTAAATGTATCCCAAACACACAAATTCACCCTTCCGACTTCTCCAAAAAGCAATCTGGCATTTTGTGCACTCTGGGCTTGTTTTTTTCCACCTCTCAAACTTGGATTAGCCCTTGTGTTATTTAGGAATAACTATTTACGCTGCAGAGGTGACCATCAGACAGCTCCTGGCCACAGATACACACCTTCTCCCCCTTCGCACATACACTCTTAACAGCCCTAACAATCCCTCCACCTATTTGCACAGGAGAGAAGAGGCCACTGCCTCACCTTCAGGGTACTACTTAACTCTTCGAGTAACTCGTGGAGTAATCACAGCATTCTCCTGCCAGCCTACTGCCTAATTAGAGTGTGTGTGTGTGTGTGTGTGTGTGTGTGTGTGTGTGTGTGTGTGTGTGTGTGTGTGTGTGTGTGTGTGCGCGCGAGACAGAGAGTAAAAGACTCATTATTTAGCATCCCAGGTCTCACAGGTTGACAATTACACATGCTTATAGAGTATTATTACTATTTTTTGGATACAATTTCATACGAAGTAGCTGGAGTCAGTATTGGAGTCTAAAGGAGCCATAACACATTTACTTTGTTGCTCCAGTCAAGCAGAAATTTTACATGTCTGAGGCATAAAGTTGGTTTAACTGCAAACTTTTAATTCACATTAAAATATATGAAATATATTTTAATTGTTATTATTGTCTTTTACCATAATAAACTTGATTGTGACAGTAATATCCAGCAAAAAGTGGCTCCTGATTCTAAGCACAAGCACCTCCTGGCAGTAAATGATTATGGTACAAATTGTCTGGCTTTTCTGCAGTTTCGGGTCTGTGGATTCCTTAGTATCTCCTGCATGCACAGGATAAATATTAACATGACCAGATACAGCCTTCCCTGTCTCCAAGAGGCACCTTGGGAAGCAGGTCTCTCCGAGTCCTAAAGGGAGGCCTGCAGCTCGCCTTTAATCCCTCCGGGATCCCTCTCTCAGAGCTGGGCTTTGCTTTGTGCGCAGCTCTTGGCCGAGTTAAAAAGGAAAGTGTAAGGGTGGGACAAATTTCGCACTTTCTCCCATGTCTCAGGCCAAAAGAAGGAGCTTGTAAATTGAGTATGTGAAGCTGGAAATACTCCCTGCCACACGAACTCTGCGGTGGTTCAGTGGTGGGGCCGGCTGTGTGCGTGGGCTGCACAATCTTGGCTGCGGACGCTTGAAATCCGGCCTGAAAGTGTGTTTTGTCCCAAGGATCAACTATCTAGCAAAGACAATTAGGACTTGTAATAACTTTTCAGTCACTCATTTTTCTTTTAAAATAAATTTCTTTTAGGGTTTTTTTTTTATTGTATTTTCTTTGTTTTATTTTCATTCGTGGCCTAATCGGTGATGCAGTCCTTCCACGGCTACGGTGGAACTACTCTAATCTCTGTCTGTGTTTCTTGTGGCCTTCGCTGTTACTTTGCGTCTCTCTTCATGCTTTTTGTCCGTTGATACAGCAACGCTGCAGAGTTTACCCGACCTAAATCTTCCGTTTATTTGCTTTTGCAACAGTTGTTTTGTTGGCATGGCGTTTTTACTCTATTTCTCGCTCTCTCTGCAACCGCTCACGGACACACAAAGGCCTGAATGGCTTCGTCTTCCTTTTACAGAAAACATTAGCCTAATTATTTCCCCTTTTTAGGGCGCAAACGCTTGTTCACAGCTCGGTCATATTTCCTCCATTTAAAACCTCAGACCATTTTTAATGGGATAATCGAATGTTTTACTTTGAAGGACAAAACAAATCTGGACCCTGCGTGCAAAAATGAACAATTAGTCGTTAAATAATCATCTGCTAACAGAGAGGTTCACAATGGTCAGACGGCTTATTGTTTGCCGACCCGGTTCATTATCGAAGAGGAAAATACGGCCAGTGCGTAACCACGCAAAAGCCTGATGCCAACTTATAGAAATAAAATGCTGTCGCCTGTGTCAGCAAAATATTGGGATCTTTTCGTGCTTGAAAAACAACTTAAGTCATTACATTAAAATTAATTAATTAATTAATTAACCTATGTGTTACACAAAACTTTAAGATGTGTGGTTGTGTGTGATTTACCGTTTTTGGTTTTTTAAATTTATTTAAACTGTGATAAATAAATAAACAAATAAATATTTATCTTTATCTTTATATGTATACACACACACACACACACACACACATATATATATATGTCTACATATAACAGAATGTGCGTCTTCTTTTATGTGAATTCTTCAAAATACATTTTTTTCTTTCCTCAAGCTGATGGTCATCGGTGTGAGGACAAACACCCTCTGATGAAAATCAAGAAAACTCTTCTCACCTTTTTTTTTTACTCCGAAACTGTCCTTCGTCAACGCCACACACACACACACCAAATGGGTTTATTATTATTACATCACTTGTTGCTTTCCTATGTTAAAGTAAAAGTCAGAAAAAAGCGTTTGAGAACATATTTTGCGGAGAAGAAAATCGTGAATTAAGATGGGGAGGAAGAAGAAGGTGACGTCAGGTGATGATGGCAGCGCAGGTGAGGAATTCAGTGATGTCTTTTTTTTTCTTTTTTTTAAGAAAAGTTCAAATGAAGATGCGATGGGATGAAAAGGAGACCAGTGATTGGGGGGGTGACAGCGGGGGAGGTGTTGGTGGTGGTGGCGGCGGCAGCGGGGGGTTGCGGTGTGATGACGTCAACGCTAGGCGTGCAGCAGAGCAGTGAAGAAAACCAAGGTATCGTCACAGAGACGACCAAAGTGCTGATTACCGCGGACGCAGCATTTACGCGCAGCTGACGCTAAAGTGGATTTACTGAACACCTGCATGGGGAAACCGTGAGGGTTTATTCCGTTTTTCTGTCTTCTGCTGGGAACCAACTGGTGAGTAAGGCACGCACGGTGTCGTGTCAGGTCAGTGGATTTTAGCTGTGGGAATTGGTCAGAAGGTGTCGGCGGGCAGGTCGCTCTGTGCCTTTTAACACTTCAAGATATTGGGAATGTGAATCAGAGGGGCAGATGTGTCCAGCGTGAAGAAGAAAATAAAATATTTAAAAGCGCTGACTCCTTTAGGAAGAGCATGCTGTTGGCCATTTGGTTGTCAAAAAGCTGGAGTAGAGACTGAGCGAATAGAGCTTTGCGCACAGCAACGATTTCTGGCATAGAACTGCAGCAGCGAGTGTGACAATAGTTTGTCTGAGCATTAGAGTCAGCCAGCTGCACCTTACAACATTATTCCCACTGTAGTCCAGAAAAACACTACATTAGATACTTAGAGTAACTAATATAGAGTACAAGCGTGTGCGCGCACTGAAGCGCGAAGGACGAAAGTACGAAGGGTACTGAGTAAAGATTTACTGAGGACATAAAAGCAGCAAAGGGATTCCTCTAGATAAGAGGGTCAATCTTTCGCTCTCTGTCTCTCTGTGTGTGTGTGTGTGTGTGTGTGTGTGTGTGTGTGTGTGTGTGTGTGTGTGTGTGTGTGTGTCTGTGTGTGTGTGTGTGTGTGTGTGTGTCTGTGTGTGTGTGTGGTCTGTGGTTCTGTGATTTTGTGATGGGCAAGGGAGAGGGTGTTTCTCATTCTGCAAGCCGAAAACATGAAAATCCTTTCTTTAAAAACGAATAAATATTACCACAAAATTCGCGTTATTTTTTTTAAGTTGTATTAATCAGTTTATTAATTTTGCTATTGTCCTTAATTGTCTTGCATGTTTCTTCTCACAATCAATTTTAATACAAATGTATGAGACCAGGGTCCAGAAAGAATTAAACTTGCTGTTGTAGGATTGTGACACAGCCTGCTGACTTGTTTTTTAAACAAACTTTCATTTATTCAATATTAAAAAGACAACAACATTGTAATGGTAACTATAATATGATGTGGTTTAATGAGAATAAGTGTGTTTAGCCTCTTTGATTTTTATATATATATATTTTTTTTTTTATTTGGAGGAGAAAGTTTGATTTAATTGTCTTTTTTTTGTGTTTTTCAGGCAACTGGAATGGAACTGAATCTGTCGAAGAATGTGATTTCTTGTGGGGAATCTGGTATGACATTTTTCTGTGCTCAGTTTAACATGTTGATTATGTTTGACTTTTCAAAATATCCATATATATATATTCAGATCCACGGTGGTGTGGTGGTGGTTAGGACTGGGTTAGAATCCGGCTGAGGCGTTTTTGTGTCGAGTTTGCATGTTCGCTCCGTGTCTCTGTGGGTCTCGGATTCCTCCCACAGTCCAAACGCAAGGATGTTAGGATGACTGCTGATTGTGAAGTACAAGTCTAGAGTGAGTGGTTGTCTGTCTCTCTGTGTTACCCTTGCGATAAACTGGAGACGTGTCCAGGGTGTACCCCGCCTCTCGCTCTATGACAGCTGGTATAGGCTCCAGCCCGACCGCGACCCCCAATTGCATAACCGGAAGAGAATGGATATTGTGATTCATTAGCTGCAAAATGATTATGGAGCTCTGTGAAAAAGTCTTTTGAGTTTGAAGCAAATTCACAAATTGACATCGGCAATAGATAAATAAGTACATATACAAACAATGAACTTTTTTCATCTTTCTGGTGATAAATCCCAACCATTTATCTTTTAAACACTAAAAACAAAAGGAAAAACGAAGCAACATCAAGCCAGATGCTACAAACGACACATAAACATACCAATCTGTTCAGTGGAAAATATTTCATTTAATTTTTTTCTTCAGATCCAGCAGTCGTAGCTCACATAAAAATAAACCAATCAATCTTTTCTGGATTTAATCACAACAAAAAAACAAGAATCCCCCATTCGTTAAAAAGATACGTAAAAAAGTTGGAATAATTTCGAGGTTTGGGGGAAATTTAAATGAAACATCGTGTGCAACCTTTCACAAAACGTTCCCCGAGGAAATAACAATATGCAGTAGCAATCAAGTTTCACCCTAAAAGGCAGTATATGTATATTTTTATGTTTTCACATATTAAGAACCACTCTCTTTTCAAATATCAACACCGCGTGTATGTAAAACTAAAAGAAACGACCGAACATGTGGCGGACTGGCTCTGGTTTAACAACGAATGAAGGGGTTTAAAAGGAAATTTTACATATTCTTGCAGTTTAGTGGATTTGTCCTATGGGTGTTTCCCTGTGCTGGTTATTAGACGTTGTTTTATTTACACCTGCATTCCCTGCACAGGCTGTTTATTGGTTGTCAGACCTCAGGTCAAACAGGCCTTGGACCAAGCAGGGAAACCATCACCAAGGCAATAATCAGCTCTGTCCTTCTCCAGTTACGCACCGTGTCCAGTTACATCTCCGCTGCTGTCTTGCTCTTGAATCAGCTCGCCAGCTTTAATTTTCTATATGCTTTGTTTTTTCGGTCCTGTGGTTAGCTTTACTGTGCTCGCTTTCCCTGGAGAGAAAAATAAACCAAGACTGTATTTTTGTGTGTGATTCACGGCGTTCGCCGAGTTTATTTTCACTTCTTGGGGGGAAAAATATGAGTGTTTGCTTAGCCACTGGCCTTTAACCTGTCCTGCCGGATGGAAAGGCTTTTTAACTCATCCATCACACGCAAGTGCCCTCCAGAGTGCTGGAGGAGCGGGACGCGGGCATAGATGGAGGCTGAGGAGGCTGGGTATTTAGATTACCCCCATCTATCAACCAGGAACATGTGGACAGAACAAAGTAGAATTCATAAGAGCTCCGCCATGGCGAATTTCTTTGTGCTGTAAATCCCATAATATTGACCTCAAGAGTCACTGGGTTTATTGTTATTTTTTACCGCTGCTTTTGCTTTTGCTAATACTTTATGGCACATAAGACTTTTTTCTAGGCTGATTTTAGTTTTTCAGGAGTCCGCTGCAATCTTGAAACAAGCTAGAGCTTTAAGCACTTCATTGATAGACTATCTCCCACTAAACCCTACCAGCTACCAACAGGTAGTCTCTTTCACTCAACCTTCGCAACCTGAATAGTAAAGACCACCTGCTGGTCACGAGGTCCTCGAGTTCACCTCATCAACGCCTTTTCTGCTTTCTTACACCAGAGTTTAGATGCAGATGAACTTTTGTTGTTTTCAAATATTGTGTTCAAACCATTTAACCATCTTGGAATATGAGTAAGCAGGTAGGCGATGCTGGTGCCGTGCCCAAAAGCACTTCGGTAAGCTGCGGCGGTAAACTTGTTGACTGTGATCCTCAGTAGGTCAAGGTGACGCATTCATATTAGCTAGTCAAATACTTATGCCATAGTAATACAACAGTTACACACTGTGCACTAAAAATGTAAAAAGTTCGTTGATGAGTTTCGCTGTATTCAAATTTCTTGAGTGCATTCAGTGTAGATGTCTGTGAAAACACGTGCCACTCTCTCTGTGCAGAAAGGCTGAGCAAATATTGATGAACACGGCAGGTGATTTCTGAGAGCTAACACAATTCTCTGCCAAAAAAAAAAAAAACCCTTCGGGGGCGTTTTGAACAAAACGAGGATCTCGTGTCAAAAGTCATATGCTCATACAATGGCGGAAAGTCTTCGACCCTGGCGCCTGTGACAGTCTGACTGTCTGTCAGCCTGAGACGCTGAGGCCTGATGTGCGACTCTACCTGAAGGAGGTAGCAGACTGGCCGAGCAAGCCAGCAGGTCAGCTGGTCTCATATCGCAGATGTGGCCAAATTATACTGATCTTTAATCATCTTAGAAAGAGAAATCTGGAACTCTTTACATTCAGTAAACTTGTGATTTCTGGTCACTCAGAGGTGATTTAACTCAATAAATTATTATTGCCCGTAAGTGTTTGTCATATTATAACAAAACACCTACAGGCACATCACATTTAAATAGAAAATATATTTATCTCAAATACAAACTCAAACTTTCAAATAAGAAATGTGATTTATACACTCTGTGCGTCTAATGACTCAAACCCTAATGCTAAATGGAGACTTTTGCCCACAGATTCCAGTTACACGAGTAAAGGCCTTTACATTTTGCTTTAATGTAAAGGGTTACTCATAGTGGTCTGAAACAGACGCTTTTTACGCTGGCCTTCTTTTCTTTTACATTATTTTCAGCTTTCATGCGCAATTTGGTTAGGGAACGAAATACTTGGTTTGGTGGATGAAAAGCTCATGGTTTGGGTTAAAACAGAGACTTCTTGGCGAGTCTGTGGCAGAATGCCTGCAGAGCTTTTCTCATGCAAAAGTTACATGGAATCTATTTCTGCCATCCTATAAAAGAGCCCCGCGCTTGGGTAAAACTTTAAATATTATCTAACCTGCATATGTGCATTCCTCAAAGAAAGACAAGAAAATAGCCAGTGCGACACAGACTACGATCAGCAACTCAGCTCTTCAGTTTTGCACACAGACACATTACAGTTCACTTAGCTCTAAAGCACCACGAGTACTGCGCATACCTGAATGTCAGATTATAATCCCTGTAGCATCTAATTTAATCTTACTTGTTTTCCATCTTTAGCGGGATGGGGTTGGTTTGAATTAGCACTGCTAATGGATACAAAGACGTTATGTTCTGGTGATGTTGGGGCTCCTTTATCAAGCCACTGCTTGTTGCTGTTTGCGCGTCAGAGCCAACAAAACGCACAAAAGTCAAATGTGTCATCATTCGCAGCGGTCCATTTGTCACATTGCGGTTGTCACTGAAAGGCTGGGATCTATAGCGGTTGGATTCTGAGTGCATGTTGTTGGAGTTTAAATATATTATATCAGTAATGTCTGAAGTGGTGAGGTGGTGGCTGTTTAGGCAAAGTGCAGGGCAGACCGATCTGCTGCTGCTGATAGATTACTTATTTTTTGACTGATGTGGTTCAAACGATGTGGTGCACAAAAAAACAGCACGGACAAACACATCCTGTTAAATAATGAGAGATGTAATGTTCCGTGTATTACTCCCGATTGTCTCTTTGTGAATGAGCGAGCTGACAGAGCGACTCTTGTCAGGTTACAGCGCTCGTATTCACGCACACAACGAGCCTGATATCATCGAGCACTTTTCATACTGGAGACACAGTAACTGGGCAGGACCGTGTTGGATGGCAAATGTTTATTCAGCTCGGTACATATCCGAGATATACATTGTGTGGCCGAGCGTGTGTGTATAAGCGCGCCCAGCTGCATTGCTCTGGACACATTTCAAACATGCCTGCGCGAATAAAAGGCCCCTTTTTTACTCCTGAAAGCAAAGCTTCGCTTTGTGCGCTCTCGATAATTGACAAAGCGTACACTGCAAAAAAATAATAAAATGAAATAAAATACAAAGTAATAACAATAACTAGCCTTAAGACTAACAAATGAGCAGACAGCCACCGTGGCAGGTTTTTTGTTAGGAGTGTTTAGCAGATGAGTCACCTCTTATAGTTTCGCTCCACTCACACTGGAAGAAATTTCCTGATCTAAATGCGACATAAACGTCTAATAAATCTAAAATTAATTAAATGCACCTTTTCACTTTTTTAAGCGCGACGTCAGACTTTGTCTTGTCTGGGTGGGTATTTTCTTGCAGCGGTCACGTTTAGTGGGTGGGACTTGTTTTGGGGAGGTTTAACGCAGCTAATGGGTGGGTCTGATGTGAGGGTTGGAGAGCCGGAGCTTGTTCTCAGTCACAGCGGGTGGAAGCTTTTCCTTGCTGCGGATAGAAGGAGAGCGCACAGGGCTGTCACTGCTTCAGAGGAGGGGAACGGGGCCGTGTGATTTTTTTTTGTCCTTTCTTTCTTCTATTCTCTCGAAGCACGTTTTGCGTGGAAGAACAAACGAACCTGCATGGTTAAATCTCCCATGTCGTGGTGTGTGTCTGAGAGCGGGTGGATGTTTTGTAGCGTAGCTCTGAAAGAACGCCTCGCGATCCACAGGATTCACCCCGTTTCCTCTTTTTACGCACCCTTCTCTTCAAGGTGGGATGAATTTGGACAGAATTGCAGAGGCAGTGAGAGCACCGCCGCCCCGCGACGTGGCCCCCGCGTTTCATTTACAGAGAACTTCAAACAGCAGTCGAGAAACTGTAGAGAACTCAAGCAGCGAGTCTTCAGACACAGAGTTGGCAGGTACACAGTCAGAGAGCTTTTAGCCTCTCCATTCTTTTTCCCACTGAGTGCTGTAACACTTTATTTTACGTGTCCGTAAGCATTTTTACGGCGAACTGTCAGAGAGGCATCTCCAGCACTTAAAAGCTACAGAACAAAGAGAAAGAATATTTAACTTTTCTATCCCTTGTGTTTGCTTGATTTATTTCCGTGTGTCACCGGGCAGCGTGCACGAAAACGACAAACTCTAAAATGTGTTTCCATCAAATCTTAGTATTTGAGTGTGTTTGTGTTTGTGAGCGCTTTTTGTGCAGTTACTCCCCATTTTTTGTTTACTGTGCTCCCAGAACCAAACATTTGGCAGGAACCCGAGATGTGTCAGGGAAAAATGTGCAGAGCAGCCTGGCCTGCTGTCAGTGAATGCATTAGAGCAAACTATAAATATTGGAGCTATCCACAAATCTAAACTAAAAACCAAGCGGTCTGTGTTGACAGTTCCCGGAGACACTTTTTATTATTCAGCTTTTCCAAAATTTTAGGGGGAAAAAACAGAGGCCTTTCTGGCCTTTCTTCGCGTATTTCAGGGCGCACGAGAAGCAAATAGAAAATACACCAAGGTCAGTTAGTTCTATTTTTTTAGCTATCAGTCACGACAGTAAATCGTTTTAAATAAAAATCTTGAGTCGTGATTTTAAGCTTTTTTTTGTTTTTAGGAAACTCTCAAAATCCTAGCTCCCTTTCTGTGTGTGCGAGTGTGTGTGTGTGACTGACCTTTGCGCGTGTGGCCTCTTAAGTTTAACGAGGCAATTGTTAGGACACAAAATACAAGACAGTTGGGAGATAAGAGTGGGCAGACCTCATCGTAAAGATATTGATCTCTAAGCGAAAACCGGAGCGATCCGATGGCTAACTCTGAGACACGTTTGTGAATGTGTGACTAATTTATTTCTGTTCTTTTGAGGTTTATTTTTTATGAATGACTTCGTAAATAAATTAGCCAAAATGGTTGGTTTCATCGCGGTGGGTCTTTTTCAATTGCTTTACTTAAAAAAAAAAAATCCACGTTGTTGTACTCAATCCTCGTGGGAAATATTGAACTGTCTACGTACACACACTAACTTCTTCATTGTTTAAACGTCCCTTATTTGCATGCCATTCAAAATATGTTATAGGAGTACTGCTGTTTCACACCGGTTTGTCACCCACAGAAAAGGAAAGAAACGCTGAACACAGGAGCGATGACGGAAACGCGGACGACCCCAAGAAGAAAAAACAGCGGCGGCAGCGGACTCACTTCACCAGCCAGCAGCTGCAAGAGCTGGAAGCCACGTTCCAGAGGAATCGCTACCCTGACATGAGCACCAGGGAGGAGATCGCGGTATGGACCAACCTGACCGAGGCGAGAGTCCGGGTAAGATAGCGGCCGTGCGTAAACCATATGAAAAGTTTGAATAAAGACAAGCTGGCCAAGTAGACGCTCGTCAAAAACAGCAATTATTAAACTTCCAAAACAAACAAAAAATTATAAGAAAATGAAAAAGAGATATTTTTTAATAACTTAAAATTATATATTTTTTAAATTGTCAAAATATGTAACTTTTGAACTTGGTTCCACAAGACTTTTAACCCAATTTCAAGTATTAAAAAACAAAAACAAAAACAGAACTTTGTAGAAATTTTAAAATAAGGATGTCACAGACTCATTTATGCTGTTTGTCAGTACAGCGAGAAATCAGATGTATATTAAAGTCAGTACATTTCCCTGAAGGTTCTGAATTCATGCGTAAGTCACTATTCCTATTTTTAACGGAGTCCATGTCACATACAGACTTTGGTGACTTTAAACGGATCAGAAGTAATAAACTAAATCTGTGATACATTTCAAATACACGCTTACGAAAATCCATCTCCAAAGACCTCGGAGGTTTTCAGCAGAATATTGTTAACATATTAAGTTGCAGTCATCCCTGACTGTCAGCTGTCAGCTACGGTGCATCCAAAAGTAAATCTACCGTTATTACAGCACGTGCACAACTCCCAATACTGGCACAGAGGACGTTACAGGCCTTAATGGCACGCAGTCATGTTAACAGGTCTCATGCTGAAAACTTGGAAGAAAGGAAAGCTTTAAAAAGAAAGTAAGGGGGGGGGGAGTAGTTGAATCCGTTGGAAATTGCAGGTCCTTTCAAAGGGTGTATCTGCTAATGTAGCCAATGGATGATTCGCATTTTGATGACATCATCGAAAATCTGGACCCTTGTTTTTTTTTCTCCACGGAGGAGAGCGTTCACGTCTCTCCGTATATATATATATATGGCTTTTTAAAGAATATGACTTACATGTATTATATTTATTATAGCTACATTTTTAAACTGTTTTGAGTAAAAATGAATAATAACAATAATAATATAATATTTGAATCAGCACAGTTCTTATAATATCTTCAGTTTGAGGTGTAAAATGAAAATAAGTTGCTTTTTATGCTTTTTGAGCCAAGAAACTCACTGCTGTCACGAGCAGGTTCAGATTTAAACAGCAACTTTTTTTTTCTTTCGTTCCCTTTTTTCATTAGGAATAAAAAAAAATAAAAATATTAGGATTAAAAAAAGGGGGGGGTGATGGTACGCTGAATATTTGAGATTCAGTGAAATTTGAAATAATTGGAAATATTTTAAAGATCAATTTACATTAAATAAGATGCAATTATGATTTTAAATATAATTTCATAATATTTATAAGCACACTTTGACACGTCAGTCATTATACTCATATTCTTAACGTGGTTTTCGTCGTGCAAATGTCATTAAAATCCAAAGTATGCATTTTATAGCTGGGTGCAGGAAACTCGAGGCTGGGCTCTGCAGTCTTGAGTGTTTCCTCCACAGCTCTCTGTCACATCGCTCAAGTCTTTGTGGACAATTTGTCGGCTGCACAGTGTTCCCGCACCACTATAAATAGCTTCCGCGAGGCCGTCTGGTGATACCAGTTGTAAATTGTTTCTACTATGAATTAACAATGAATTGGAGAGTACCGACTAGTATTTTGTTAGGTTTTGATAAGGTGTGAGGATATCCAGAAGCGCTTTTCTGTTTCATTTCGAGTCATCCGCGGAGCCGTTCGAGTTGCTCTGTGAACCTGGTTTTACGTCTGACTTACAGAGACACACACGCCTTTTATTTACCCTGATTTATCTTTAGAAATACTTCTTATTTCATTGTAAGAAATGAGGCCAAAAAAAATCTACATTAATGCACCTCCATCTTAGATCTGGTGTAAACACACATTCTCATTGTGATGTACAAGTGTGTGGTAGTGTTATACTAATATGTATACTATCAAAACACCTGGAAACAGTTTTCATAAACGATTTAATGTATTTGCTAGTTTATTTGTAAAGGGCAAAATAGTCTACAGGAAGGAAAAATTACATTTGTAAAGAGAGTGTCGAATATATTGTATAGTCTATATGAATATAACCAAAACGAATTTCTAACATCAGTCCACTGATTAGGATTAATACATCCCGCAGTCGTCGTCCACATGAACTTAAAGGATGTCCACTCATTCAGTCTCGCTGATTTTGTATTTATTTTACCGGGTTGTAGCTCGTCAGCAGAAACTGCTCCCCCTGACTCCAAGGCTAGTTTGTCGACTCGGGTATGGAAACTCTGAATATGCGTTTCACTCAAAAAAGGATCCTTTCTTTTTAATGTCCGGATTGATTTTAATAAGCAAAAGTAAGTAACTGCTTTGGTATTTTTAAAAAACAAAAAAAAGTGCGTGTTTCGTAACTAATCATAAATTAAAAAGCAGTTGTTGATATTTGACATCTGAGAACATTGAAAATGGGACCGCAGCTGAAACTGCTGAATATGGCTGTGGGCCTATAAAAGATTTTAACTCATCAACAATTAACCGCTATAAAATTCAAAGATCATTTAGTTAAAAATGCCTTTATTCTGTAATGGTTTTTTGTTTTTTGTTTTTAATTTTTTGTTGTTTGTTTCCTTTCAATGAAACGTTTTAAGGCACCCTAGACTCTAACTCACCTTAAAGGCAACAATTTAAGGGCACCAAAGCGGGGTGTGAAGCTTGTTGCCGCAATATATGTGGAAATAAATGATTCAGACATCAATAAATGGTCATTAGTGTCGTTTTAAGAAAAAAAAAATTACACTTATGCTTCATGAACTGAATATCACACGAGCTTGAAATGCTGCTTCGGGTGTGGACTCGAGTCATTCCTGTATCTGTAGCAAAGTTGCAGGTTTATTTTATGACAAGAAAATTAATTTTACATTTTACAGCGTTCTGCTGTGGTTAATGCTCACGGTTCTGTGTGTCCCTTCCAGGTGTGGTTCAAAAACCGCCGGGCTAAGTGGAGGAAGCGGGAGCGGAATCAGCAGATGGACCTTTGCAAGAACAGCTACCTGCCCCAGTTCAGCGGTCTCATGCAGCCTTACGACGACATGTACCCGGCTTATACCTACAACAACTGGACCAACAAGGGTCTCACTCCGGCACCGCTGTCCACCAAGAACTTCACCTTCTTCAACTCCATGAGTCCCCTCACCTCGCAGTCCATGTTCTCGGCCCCCAACTCCATCTCCTCCATGACCATGGCCTCCGGGATGGGCCACTCCGCGGTGCCCGGCATGCCCACGCCAGGTCTTAACAACATCAGCAACCTGAATGGGATCGGGACATCCGGCATCAACTCAGCTATGTCATCATCGGCTTGTCCTTACGGGCCTCCCGGCTCACCGTACAGCGTTTACCGGGACACTTGCAACTCCAGCTTGGCCTCTCTCAGACTTAAATCCAAACAGCATCCAACATTTGGATACAGCGGCCTGCAGAGCCCGGGCTCCAGCCTGAACGCCTGTCAATACAACAGCTGACGGGCCAAAAGGGGGGCCTTAAAAATACAAATATATATATATATATATATATATAAATATGTGATAAGCGGACACGGTGTCATAGCTTATGGGCTACCTGCGGATCAGGGGAGGGGGGGTATCAAAGACGACTAAACTGGATTAGTTGCAATCATTTTTTTTTTCGAAAAAGAAAATGAAAAAGAAAACGTGGATAATGCGGGTTACATGTGTTTACCAGTGAACTTGCACAGCAGTTTAAATGTCCAGGTTTTTTGGATTTTTTTTTTTAAATGATGAAGACGTGTTACATGGCTGCACTGTACATATCTAAATGTAAATATATACAGGTCTAACATGTGAAACAGACGGTGGGATTTTTTTTTTCTTTTTTGTGCTTGCTTACTCTTGAAGACTGACTCGACCAAAGCGAGGATTTGCATCAAAATAATAATAATAACAAAAAAAAAATCGAGCATGTAACGAATCAATGAGAAAACAGAAGAAAATCCGGCCTTTACTGTACATACTTTATACTGCTTCTGTGTGCTTTCTATTTACCGCATATGCAGGGTGACTCCACGACGCCTCCCGTTTGAAATGCTTTTGATTTTGTTTGCTCCAATAGAAAAAAAAGAGAGAGTGAGTGAGACCCTGCATGTTTAACTTGAGTGCAACGTGTTTTGTACAATAATGTAAGACTTTGCAGAAGTACGTTCATTAGCCTAAACTGTATACAAAAGGTGATTCAAAGTCCTCATGTGTTTATGGTAACATGTTTGTTTGAATAAACTCCAGGAAAAGAGAGGTTTATTTCAAGTACATGTCTTAGAGGGGTCTTTGTTTAAGGAGACAAGCACTCGGGCTCCGGGTTTCCCCCCTCAAAACATGAGAAAAATAAATAGGTTGGCTAAATATCCCCAGCGTAGTGGTCCACTTAGTTTAAGGGAAGGGGAATTATCTTAGAAAGATGAAGAATCCTTTGCGGTTATTTCGACAAAGTGGAATCAGTCCGAGCTTTAACTATAATATTTGATTTTATGTGTTTGTTTTGTTTTTTTGTTTTTTGAAGCTCCTTTAATATAATTTTTATTTCAGAGGAGGGTGGGTAGATAAATCCACCTGACCCAACTTTGGGACCTCAGCAGCTACATTTCTATGAACTGCTCTCATTATTATTTGGTCATCGTGTTAATGAACACATCTCAGCGCACACTGGATTTTCCAGTAATAGGTTTATGGTTAATTTTACTCGACTTTTGTTCCCTTCACTCCCTATACAGAAGATTATATTGGGGGCTCATTCAAACCTGGCTATTCTGCTGCAACACAGAGCTATTTCTGTCTGCGTACTAAAGGACGGAGATTATGTCCCACTAAAAGGATGATTTCAGATCACCTGAAACCTGAGCTGCTTATTAAGAGTTCCACCAGCGTGTGTGGAAACCTGGAGTGCGCATTCAGGAACATTAAGGACTGACAAACACGGCAGTTAAACTTTCTGGAAGGGGGCGAAAAATGCTGAATACACTGAGCAGATTTCACAAAATAAATAAGTAAAAACATCTTCAAACACACCTGGAGGGAACATTTTATCTAATTACATCTACATGGATATTTTGTGGGCTAGAATTTTTATTTGCACCTCTGGGGGAAGGAAAAAATGCAACTGGCGACAAGCCCGTGCACACAAAATGATTTCAGTCAATACCCTATCTTGTTTTCTGACACCTGCAGAAATCCCCATATCTATATTACTCACCATTAGACTGATATTAGTGCGCTGCTGGAGCAGCCACCAGTGTGTGCTTTAACTGATAGCGCTGGGTCTTAGAGGATATTGGATTAGAGGCAACACTTTAATAAACAACTGGATAGTGAAAAGAAATGATTTATATATACATATCTCAATAAGACAGCAAACTCCAATGTAAACTGAAAATAATTTTTAACTAATACTAATACTTTTTATACTTTTTAGTTACACGGTCCACACAGCAATTTCCTTAAGGTAATACTCACCTTCTGACATTTTGTATCAAATTCTCTGTTTCCCATGCTCAACTGTAAGTTTACCTTGATTCTGTGGTTATTATTCTCGATACTTCATGTAAAATGAAGGTGTCTATGTAATTTAATAAGCATAAAATGCAGTGTGACTCAAGCTCGTGTAAAGTAAGTGTGAATGAATTATGTCTTCTAAGGGTGCTTCATATTATTCTTCCACAACTTCGTCATAATTGTATCTTGACATAATCTTACCTCCACTCTCAGCACATGACCGTTTGTGGAGATCTTCCCTCTTTTTAAAGTCGTTTTATTCATTTAAAATGAAATATCGACACGGGGTGAGTTTGTGGCTCTTGGATGGCTCTCCAGATCCGATTAGATATGAGGTTATGCTCCTTTAAAGGACTATTGCACATTTTTATTACAGTTTTTATTTCTCTAACCTTCTGCTGTGGCCTTGCTGACGCTCTTTTGTCATTGAGATTTCACTATTCACAACAAGTCACAACAGTCATATCAACCGCGTGCCCGGCTGCAAATTCTTTCCTAGGGCGCGCCTGAGCGCACGGACGCACGGAACATTTACTTAAGACGGGCATGCGCACCGGGTGTAATTGCAGCCATCCGCTTTGATTTAGAAATGTTTGACGAAAGGACAAAGCGCAGCCAAAGACTCACGGTGATTCGTAACAAAAACAAAGCGCGCAGGCCGTCGTAAACCTTTCCCATAATACCCGTTTCCAGTCGAAAATAAAGACGTGAATGCGCCCGAACCTGGAGGGCAAAGTTCAACACGCTGCATTATAGCCGGTAAATATTTGAACTAAAGTATCTCTGTTGAGGAAATCCCCACTGCTCCTGAATTGTTGGAGATACAAGAATATAATAAAATAGAATATAATAGAATAAAAAGTAAACCAGGTGTATGTTCACTGTATCACCGGTACTTTCTGCACGTTTGGGTCTACAGGTTCCACGGAGGTGTGCCCCACTTGGGAAAAACTCCAACACATTCCCAGCACATAACCAACACTTATTTTCACTTCTCCAAATTCTGCAACTAAATCTAGCCAACATTTCATGACCAGACATCCATCCAGATACAAACAAACTACACCTGGTGCGGGATTAATAAAATAATAGGTCATCACTTATGCGGTAAAGCAATTAAAATTTTCTTTCCTTATATACAATGACCACATATTTTTTTGAATATCCTGTTAACTGCATACTATTTCTCCCCCAGTGCTCGAAATATACTTGAGTGAGTTCTGCTAAATTCCCACATTGCATTCTGCAGACTACACAAACAGGGAAATGTGACACACAAGAAAGCAAGTGTGACTACTGCAACCGAGCCAGCAATAAATAATGATAATGGTGTTTTATCCCATTTTGAGCCCCTTCTTTTACCCACATTACAGAGTTAAAACACAGACCAGATGTAATAAAAGAAAAGAAAAGACACAGAAAATGTTAGACAAGACATTAATTGATCAACTATATTGATAATAATTGTGAAGAATTACAAAAAAACAATCCAACTGACTGCTGTTCCTCATTTGTGAAGATTAAGTGCATCTCTCTGGTTGCTGAAGAAAACAAGACATTTAAAGGCATCCTTTGAACCCCACAAAAAAGAAAAAGAAATGCTAGCAGTTTTTAATGGTTTTCTGCAAATCAGATGGAGGGGGTGGGGTGGAAAATACCTAAATAAAACCTTAGTGAAAGCCCAGCAACTTGAGACCACAGCAGAATATAGCAAAAGGACTCCAGTATCACAAAGAAATTCTGCTGGATTTCAAAACGATTTCAAGGACTGTTTCTGAACAGTGGCATGATAACTCGTAGCTAAGCTTTTAAAATGGCTAAAGCCTTAAAGCCGATGCTAACATGGAAACAAATAAACACAAGAAAATCTAAGTTTAATTTGTAAGCAAAGCTTTATTAGTAGTTTTATTATAAAATCTACAGTGATATTAAATAAAAAATACTAGTTGTTTATGAAAAAGCTTTAAAATACACCCCACCTCACATACACACACTAGTTGACATCATTACAAAGAAGCAGATTATCAGTCATAGTTGTGAATTTTTTCCACTGCAGTGCATTATCCTTTATGAGATGGTGCTCATTCTTTTATAAAGCTGTATTTAATTAGTCAAATTCTACTGAAAATGTTGCAGGTGATGTTCCACAGTAGCACAGGTCCATCCCAGTGTCTCTGATCACATGTTAAAGCTACCCAAACAGCATTCTGCGTTGGGATCAGTGGGGGCCCGACAGCATAATTTCTACCCTTGGGCCCTGTAAGAGGTTAATGTGGCCGTGGCTGAAGTTTCACCATAGAGGGCTATGGAGGAAATCTTTTCAAGCAACAAGAAGACCAGACTGAAACGGTATTTGCTGACACAACTGCATAAAGGAGGAAGCAACATTAACAAATGTAAACAAAGGCTTCATGAGTGTGGTGCAGTTATTAGTATTTGACAAGTCGAATATACAGCACTATGGTGAAGGAGTCCAAAACTTGCATTTAAAGCTGTTACAGGGATATTCTACCCATTGTGTGACTGACATTTGCAATCCAGCCCATCTAGAAACAAAACAATCTCTGTTAAACCAAGGCCTCCCCCTCAACTTACACTAATGCTGCTCAGCTTCTGTTTGTTTTCTCCTTCTGCTGCCACCAGGTCCCTGCAGCAGTTCACATGATCCTGAAATCTGTACTACAGCTGCTGCATCCTGTAAACATGCCAAGTCTCCGTTTAGATCCAAAACTTTAATTTAAATAAAAAAGCAGCTTTGGTCTAATATGACCCCATAGACTTTTTCTCACAAGGAGATCAACATTTATTTCTGGGTGTAAGGATACTACTATAAAACCCCAAATGAAACATAACTAATGATGGCTTTCCATGGCATTATGTTGATTTTGAGCAATAGTAGACATATTTCAGTGTATTAGGAAGCCATTAAAATCCAATTTCAAACACCTCAAAGACCTGAGTAGGGTGCCATCCATCCTAATCAATGTCTCATCTGCATCTATTATCAGCATATCAGCAAATTGTTGACAATAACGGGCTTCAAATCAATCAATAAAAGCAGATATTGACAGTGACAGATAACATTTTTATAGCCCCATTCCAACTGTGTTTAAATCCCTGCACACTGATTTTGAAACCACACTCAAATTAATCTAAAGCAAGGACTGTCTGGAAAGTAGGAAAAGGTTTACAATGAAGTATTTATTCTCATTCTTCTCTCAGACATGTAGTTTTTTTTTTTACATTTCAAATAACTATGAGAACAATAACCGACATTCATAGCAAAGTAAACCAACAGGCTGAATCCTGAATTGCTGCTCACATCAGATTGCTTCTGGATTACTGTTGCCATGAAACATGTATCACAAATAGTAGCTCAAGATGCTGCATGTTTTGTGCTTTGGCTCATTTCAAACACTTTGGGTTTGAGATTTCAGTGAAGAGGAACCTCCACAGCGCACACACAATTTAAGCCACTGTTTAGTTTTCTGTTCTGTGTTATGTGTCATTATTGAGCGAGCTAACCGCAGCTCAGCCAAACTGTCATGAATGATAAACTTGCAGCAGCTGCCCCTGCTGCTGCCATTGTCCCGGTTTCAAATATTCAAATGCAAGCAGTTTGTAAGTCACATTTTCAGGTTTCGCATTTTTGTTTCTTTCCTTATGGAAGCGGCCTTGAAGTGCGTTCTAAAACACCTTTTAAGAAATCCGAACCATCAGTTACTTTTTTGGTTCACACTTATTTTAAAACATAAAATCTAGTTTATATCTGCCAAATGCTCAGATTTGACATCTTTTTGCATAATATATAGTTAAAAGGGAAGACCACTGTTGTTGTAGACTCACAATCTGTCCTGGATGTACCCTGCCTCTCTCCCCATAACAGTCAGGTCTCGAACTAGATTAGTGCGATGGATGGATCAGTAACCTTCTATCCCATTAACTTGAGCAACCAAACTTGACACATAGGCATATTTAATGCTCCTGAAGGTTCCTTTCTATATAAAATATTATGACAAGATCAAATTGCCTAGCAACCACCTAACAAAAGGCTGAAAGGACCTGTTTTCAGCTTTATGCACCTACAAGACCTTATTAAAGCGTATCATTTTTATTTCACGAACATAACATCTAATTCATGCTTCATAGGTTGCATGAAAGGTTGATTTAATTCCTAAATAAACAACAACTTTTTCATGAACAGTACAGTTACAGGGGAAAAAGGAACACTGGCTCTAGTAGGTTTTTATAGAAAAAAATATTTGCCTGTATAGACATTGCAGTTGAAATATTTCTGGACCTACAAAAAGCATTTTAAACCAGTGACCAAATATTATTATTTAAAAAGTTAGAAAAGTATGGAGTAAGTGGGATGCCACAGAACTGGTTAACCAGTTATTTAGAAGATCGGTACCAGTATGTCAGTGTAAATAACACAAGCTCATAATTATAAAGAGTTAAATGTGGTGATCCACAAGGCTTGGTACTTGGTCCTTTATTTTTTTATATATATATAAATGATTTATGTAAGGTATTTATGAATTTATAATGCATATTGTTTGCTGATGATTCTACTTTGTTTGGTTGTGAAGAAAATCTGGATCAACTGCTTGATACTGTCAACAAATAATTCGATACAGTCGAGCAATGGTTTGCTATAAATAGGCTGTCACTAAATCGAAGTAACACAAAATTCTGAATTTTTGGAAATCAACTAATAATACTAATAATAATAACAATAACAATCAACAAATTTACATTGTGAAACTGAAAGTATATCCAAAGCTAAATTCATCATATAACATTAGATCAGCGCTGATCTTTCACTATTTCTAGCTCTATATTTATTTACTATGATATTTGTCTTGTTTTCCATGTCTTCATTTTGTATTATTATTATTATTATTATTATTATTATTATTTGTATTCACTTTGCTTTATTTTTTATTTTACTTTTGCTTTGCATTCTATTGAGCACTTTATAACTTTTTGCTTGCTCGCTATTACATGAAAGACATTCGCAAGCTTCCAGTATGGAATAGTGAAACAAAGCTCTCTTTCCTGTCTCCATAAAGACATTTTAAAGACTAGAATGCTGACTGTGACCCGCAACACTATTACTAATGGCTTAAGTGGAGAAAAAGAAGCAAATATCCAAAACAAAAGAATGATGATTTTAACATTCAGTAATGTTCAAGTGTTATTTGTATTTTAATGTAAAATGATCTTATGACAGAAGATCCACAAATTTTATATCTGCCTTAAAATCAAGTGATGTCATGATACTGACAAACGGACAAAGCCTCCAATGCTGCCAGTGACATTTACCACGAGAGAACATAAAGCACAAGCTCCCTGCCTTGTCAGCATCGGGAACAGGACTTTCCATTTTCAGATCTTATCATCATCATCATCAGAGGTGCAGCCTGATGTTGAGTGGCATGTATCTGATTCATGTGTGGTTCATGTGCACACAATCAACGTAAGGAGGTATTTTTAAATTCAGCAAAACGGCTCCAATGTCAAAAAGACTGATGTTTCAGAGGTAACAAACAAAGCACATCATGCGATGAGTTGTGTACAGCCTGCATGACATATGAGGGCAAAACAGCTTCGCCCTTAGTACAACTTCCCTTGAACAGAAACCTGCATGCCGTTGCAAAAAGGAAGTTTTCATAAACTGTTCATTCACAGATTTCATTGTCACTTGATATCAGAGGGTGAACACGCGTTTTTCAGGTATCAGGTTTATGAATGTGAGCGTACTGCTATAATAAAACAATTGGCCAAAAAATAAACCACAACTTGAAATGTTCTCAACATGTCAAATGCATTTATAAAAACCTTTGCTTGCTGGACGAGGAAGCCTATTGCTTTATTGCAGACAATGAATGATGGTGGTTTTTATCTACAGAGGGAAAATTTCATGCCATGTATCCATTAGTGTTTGAATAAGATCGTCAGATTCATGAGTCTACAGTTTGTGACAGTTATGGAAGAAAACGAGAACTGCACAAAGGATGAAAATTAAAAAACCTAAACGCTGATAACTGTAGGGACCTGTCTCTATAGTTTGGGGTTTTTGTTTGTTTGTTTTTTAATCAAATATGCTTCTTTAACATTGATGATTTCGATGCTATTTGGTGCTATCATTACTTTGGGAAGTTGAGAACAAAATTGTTTTTGTTGTTATTTATGTTTTGGGATATTTATGTGTTTGTGTGCTTACCCTGCAGGACACTAAGAGGTAGATTAATGCTCCACTGTCCAAATCTTTAATCAGAAAACAGGCTGAGGTCATTAACAGGTGATCACTCAGTGGACCAAACATATCCAGCAAGGCATAGTCAACAGGCAAATCCAAGAATAGTCCAAAAAGTCACACACAGGGTGAGAAATAACAACAAAATGGGGGACAAAACCAAGGGATGTCAGAACACTTGATTGCAAGGGGTACAAGTCAAAGAAGTATATGTACACACACACACACACACACACACACACACACACACACACACACACACACAGGAGTAATTAGCTCAACGAACAGGTGAGGCAGACTGTACACAGGTAACATTAATGAGGCTAAGACAAGCGATCACAAAGGAGGGAAATGACAACTGTCTAAAATGACTGTGATTGACAAAATATAACAGAAAGTGGATAAACAAACACTCAACATCACGACACTAGGAGTTTGATACTTGACTCCAATTAAGAGATGCTTAGAGTAATATACTAGGGTTTGTTGTGTGCCATAGTAGCGGAGTCTGAGTCCTGTGACAAGCTTTAAAATGGGTATATCCAATAAGTATCTGGGTTTATTTTTCTTCAACCCAATCAGGATGAATTAATTAAGGGAAAAGGGCAAAAAAGGAAATATTGGTGCTGATATAAAAGTTTGTAGCAAACTAGGTGAGAAGTAGTTTGCACAACACTATACTGAATAAAATGTGCTGTTACAAAGGGTCACAAAAAGCAAAGGAATACATTTCACCAAGAAGAGAGCTAGGTTATTGTGGTGGGGCGTGGCTTGCGTCTGCATGGAAGACGGATGCACCTGCACGGCATCCGCAATCATGCCCTGCCTACTTAAATATGGTACTGGGTCCTGGAGTTTTGTTGTTGTTGATGTGAGTCGGGCTGTGAGCTGCGGAGCTGCAGCTGACTGAGTTGAGTGTAGCCAGCTGCCGTGTGAATATTGTAAGAATAAAGTGTGTGAGATGCTGCAAAGCATGAAGGTGCACCCGGGTCTGCTGTGGGTTTATTACAGTGATATACATTCAGGTGCTGAAAGACATTCAGTGTATGTCACCTTCAGACAGTTGTTAGAGTTTTTCAACTGTATCAAGTGATTTAAATCTTTAGTTGGAACTTACACTCGCCAGCCTATTCATTATGTAAGGCATACTAGTATTAGGTTGGACCCCATTTGGGTTTTCTTTCATTTTAATCAGGATAACTTGGCTGTAGCAAGCAGTTATTTTGTTACTGTTTATTTCCTTTTAACTTGAAGCTAACTGGTCATTCTCCCCTGACCTCTGACATCCATAACACATTTGACTCGGGAAGTGCCACTCTTTTGTACAGTCTTTTGCAGCTTGAAAAAAGAAAGCAACTGGACTTCTTTAGGTTTGTGAAGCTGTTTCCCTCTCATGCAAGAGGCTTCTTTAGTTCTAAAAACAAATAGTTTCTAACCAAGTCTGCAGGTTGCAGATCATTCTCTCTAAACCTTAGAGATGGTTGTGCACGAAAAACTCAATATATCAACAGCTAAACAACTAGAATCAACCTTTTATTCCCCAATCTGATGCTCAGTTTGAACGTCTGCAGGTCATGTTGGCCATGTCTACATTCTTAAATGAATGGATTTGCTGCCATGTGATTGGCTGATTAGATATTTGCATTAGTAAGCAGCTGAACGAGTTGCACTTAATGAAGTGTATCTACTTCACTAAACTGATTGTGGCTGAAAGTTACAACCAGAGTAGGAAAGCTTGAAAGCAGCAGAAAAATGTTGCTTTTTTTAAATGTGACCCAAGGTATATTTTTTGGAGAGAACTTTCTTATGTTGAATATTTCGAGACTAAAGTCATGGTTAAAGAAAACACTTTTTTTTAAAAAGCTGCTATGTGGACATGCTGGCTGAAAAAGTATGGAAAAGTTGATGGTATATGTAGAGGCTCACTGAGGTGGCAACAAAACTTCTTGACTCAGACACCAGCACACGAGTATTTCCTTGTGTTTCCCACGTTAACGCCATAGCCAGCGCCTGAAGAGGTCGATGTATATTCAGGATACACTCAAAGCCCAATACGTTATCTTAATTAATGAGTTTATTTTAATCAAGCCAAAGCCAACATGCTGCTTGTAATATTAAGTGGCATAACAAACCAAAATTCATCCTGTGCTGCAAATTACACTTTGATTTATGGAGCTGAAGATTTATTACAAAATATTGGCTCACACAATCAAAAAGAGCATTTGGCCAATACGAGAATATGGTTGCAAGCCCAAGTACAACAGCATGAATTACTATAATTATATGTGTCCTGAGAAAATTATGTTATTACCTCCAGGACTCTGTCTCTGTACCGCAATAATTCTAACAAAACTGACACATGACTGTCATTTTGGGATTAGTGACTGTGCTGAGTCGAGCTGCTAGGACTTCACAGCCTAGTCAAAGAAAGCTGTGGGTGGCTGAGCAAAGAATGAAGCACATTATATGAAAGATATCAACATTATTTATTTTAAAAGACCACCAGTTATCTGACTTCTTGACCTATATACCTCCATCAAAGCAGTGTGTGCAAAGTTACACTGAGAGAGATGGATCAAAATGGAAGAAAATGAGCAAAACTGCTGCTTTCTCGTTGTTGGGTTTTGATGATAATTTCTTTTTATTTGTTTTTTATGAGCCAAAGTTACACATAATGACAAATGAGCCAGCCCGCTCAGGTTTAGATCACTCCAAACTCTCAGTTTCTAACATTTCTTTCTACTCTGGGGTCTGGTTGATGTCACTGAGAGGTGATTTCCTTACAGAGTCACAGGAAGATCCGTTCTCAAAGCACAGCATCAGTTATGAGGAAAGTTAAACTTGTTTGGCTTTCTAGAGAGAAAAGTTTGTTTCACGTCAGTACAGAGCACTCTTTCATCAACAGAGTCCATTATGTACCTGGATTTCCAGCTATGCTAACACTAATTACAAAAGGTATGTACTATAGAGGGAATGATGAGGAGTTACTGAAATATTTATATACTAAAAATGATAGATCTCTCCTATTTTCCATACAATGTGGCATTGTGACAAGGCTTCAAAAAATGTGTTTGTATTGGTTCATACAAAGTTACATTTTTGTAGTTAGCTTTAACAGTACAGTGACACTGGTAACAGATGTGAATTTATTTAGGACCTTCTGTTGCTGATACTTTTCGTCTCTCTGGAATCGGCATGATATCCATTTCTGCAGTCTGTAAAAAGGAAAATCCTTTTTACAGACGGTTTGTCTTTTAAATCGAAGAAGACAGCGTGAAACTGCCATTTATCAGTAAAATAGACAACAATATGTTTCTGTTCACACAGATAAGAACAGCCAGTGGTTGTTCAGTAGTTACTGCTGCACCACATGGGAAATGTACAACCGGGGGTGCATTTGATCAAAAAACAACTGCCATACAAATGTGTGTGCAAATGTTAGGCTGCTGGTTGTTTTTGGCATCGAGCGCACACTGTGATTACTATCACACTGTGTCTGCAATGAGTCCCACTACAGACAAGCCCACATGCTGAACGCTGGCCTGTTCACTCCCCCTGGAGGCTCCAAAAGCAGACTTAAGTCAAGACTGACTTTCAATGACCTCTTTATCTTTTTTTGTCGGGATCCGATTGCCACTACCAGTCCCCCTCGCCTCAAACCACCCCTCCACGGCCAGGGAGTGAAAATGCAGTTCACACACGAGAGGAAAAATATGGGCCGCTATCACGCACTGCAGCTACTTGGAAAAATCCCAGAAAGCCTCTCTCCTGCTTGTGGTTTCTTTTCTCACTTGCTGCCCCACCCCTCCCCCCCAACTCCATGTCTCTCTTCTCCTCTCAGGGGCAGGAGACATTTATGCAAGGGAGAATTATTATTTTTCCATCTCAAGGTCTTCACAAAACATAGGCCTGCCCCACCTGCCCGTCCTACTCATTCATTCTCGACTCTGTCCCTTTCTACCCGCTCTCTCTGTTTGTCATTTACTCCCCTCCACCTCTGCAATCTCCCATTAACTGCCCTCCCCGCTTTCTCTGCTTCTCTTTTCTTCCTCGTTCCCTCTCTCGTTTGTCTGTCTGTCTTCCTCTGGCGGGACTGCTGGCAGCACAGAATTAGTAGGTGAAATGGATTAAGGAGCCAGAATCCAGGGACTTCACTAATGGGAGGTCTGCCTCGGTTGTCTGCTGCTGCTGCTGCTTCTGGCCATCAGCTGAGGTCAATTATCTGAAGGAGCCACATCTGGCCTGGCCTGGTCCAGCTTGGCCTTGTAGCAAGGTCCGTCCGGTCACTTAGAAAGTGGCCCTCCTCCTTCTCCTCAAAGAAAATAGAGTGTTGAAGTGATAAAATATACTGATTAATCCAAAGGGGGATAAAGAGAAATGAATGAATGAGTGGATTTTTAACCAGTTAAGAGATTTATCATGGAAACGCAAGAAGCATTTGCTAGTTCAAGTTCTGAGACACGAGGCTCCAAGACATGGTCCCTAAAGGGTTATTAAGTTTTTAATTTCTTTAGTAACTGTTTTTGTGATTGGGTTACAGTTGGAAACTCTTAATTAAACCACAGTTACTGATTTCACAGTATGTGGTCAGCTTGTTTGCTGTCTTCTCAGCACTTTTCTGGAGTATTGATTGCAGGTTGGTCTCTGCAGTCAGTGCAGAAAGAGCCAGCGAGTTAGTGGAGCAGAGGCAGGAGTTGCAAGGAGGCATAAATCCAACAGGGGAGGAAGATCCCTCCTCTGTTGGGTTATTTAAAAATAGAAAAATATAATTCTGAGGGAGAAAAAGAGCTTTGCTTTTTAATCCTCTGTCTTCTATTATTGTTTTCAACCTCAGTTTTCTAACCACAGAACAATGCACACCTCCACAGAAATTTGTTAAAAAGGAGCTAGTGCATTCACTTTGAGACAATACAGATGACACACACGTTAGAGTGCAAACAGAGGCAATGTGGTCTCTATTAGCAACACTGAAAACACTTGAATTCACTGCTATTGTTTCCAGCCTCAAAGTTGTCCTCCTGCACAAAAAGCAGTTTGAAGGGTGGCTGCTTGGGTCAGTGTTGTACAATGTAACACACAACAGATGCAACCGTCGTCTTATTTTGGTGAGAACTTCCCCGTTCAGATGAATAAACTGGGGCTACTTTAGTGCTCACAAATCATCTTTGTAATATGATATATATATATATCTGACTTTCAGCATGTGCTTTAACCTCACCAGCGTGTGTGGGCTTAGATGGCCTTGGCAATACAATGTGAAAATTTGACAAATTATACAATATGTATATTCAAGTTACCCTGTAAGTGGAGGCCTAGCAGCAATGAGAAAACTGAATTTAGCAGCAGCATCCCGCGATCCAGCAATGCCATCTGAAAAAAGCATTACACAGTACAGAGCTATGTTATATGGCATGGGGGTCATTTTGCTGGCGGGGTTTAGGGGGTGAATTTTCTGATCCTGATGGGAATGGACTCTTCCAACATGAGAAGGTTCCATTCAAACAGGACAAAGGGATTATGGATAGCTTGATGAGTATTAAAATTATATGAATTATATGGTATGGGCTTCCCAGTCACTAAATTCCAATCTAATTGACTTCTGGGAGATTTCTGGCTGACAAGTTAGCGCTCTCCTCCGTCATTTAAATACCAAATGAAAGAATAACATGGAAGAGTCCCTCCAGCTTAGGTTTCGAGACATGTAGAGTCAGTGTCAAAGTACACTGAAGCTGTTCTGACAGACAATTCATATTTTGCTTTGGGGTTTTTTATGTCACTCGTTTGTGACCAGAAAAACCTCATCAAAGTCATTACCTGATGCTTTGCGCTAAAAGCCTTTCTAATTGCTAATATAGTCATCCAGGCTTGTCAGCATGTAATTAATTACCACTAATTGTGAGAAGAAGCACACCCAGTCCATCACCCCACATTTTAACCTTACTCTTTAACTAGAACAATTACTGATAGTTACTTAAAATCCAGTCCAAGCATCAGTACGACTGCAATTAGCTTCTGTTTGGCTTATTACAATCACATACCACATGGTCAGCGATGAATGAAAATCCAGCTGCATTCAAGTTGATGCAATAAATAAACTATTTGACATTTAGAAATACGATTAAATGAGAAAATTGATATTACAGAATCTGCCCTGTCTCTGATTATTCCATTCATTCAGTGTTTCCTTTGTTTCCCATAGCATGAATCCCTCAATCCAAAACTGTGATCAAGATTTAGTTTTTCTTAGGTATTGCACATATGACTGACTGTGATCAGATTTAAGTAATAGAAAATGAAAATGTGAGCAGGGCAGGAGACCTCCAATGTTTGCATTGTCCTAGGGATGTGTCAAACTCCAACATCTCACCCATTTTGTAGAAATTAAACAAATGGGATGGAACATGTTAAACGAGTCACTGTTGGATGACTTTTGTAACATTCAGACAGTTCATGCTGCCCATTTTTACTTTCTATGCTTAACCAGCAGACACTGACTTGTACTTGAAGTGCTGTCAGGTTCCTCATTTAAAAAGGTAGCAAATCTGTTTGAGCTGACTCTGAATTTAGTTTGGCGATAAAATGAGAATTTACAGCATTTTTTAAACTCACTATGATCAGGAAAGACCAAGGAAGCATATTTATGCTTTATTTATGCATATTTATGTTTATAAACTTGGATTTTCCCCCAAAAACTACAACACATGAGAGGTAGAAGGCACTGAATTTAGTTCATCCTTTACAAAATCGCAAATCAAATTAATTCCCTTCCTACTGACTTTGACCCCTTCCACGATCAAGTGACAAAAGGAGAGCATGTGTTCTGATGGACTCACATGTAAAAGCTCACTGGTGAGAACTTGACAGGGTAGTGCTGACCAATCACGATCCATTTTAATTCCATATGAGAAAATCACTCAGTGATACCTTTCCAGTCTCTGACTTTTGGGGAAATCTAAACCAAAGAGCTTTCATACACAGTGTTAATTCAAGATACACTGCATCATTTTAAAACAATTAGAGATGAAACAAGTTAAACTGTCACAAAAAGATTTCGAACATTTGTAAACAGTGTAAAATGTTTATTTTATTTTGACAGATTTTATTTGGGACAAAAATCAGAAGCAGGATATGCACATGTGAAAGACTAAATACATTTAACTCTGTAGTGCAGTTGTCTTTTTAAAGAGTTGAAACTAAAATCAGTGTATCTACAAAGGCTGTGACAGATTGCAGACTAAAGACAAAAAAAACTACATGGAAAGTGAAATTTTGTCAATAAATTTGGCCATTTTGATGTCCCGTTTTGACAGCCCTCCACAGTCATGTGTAGACAGTGTAATTTGGACCTGTGAAGACATATACAAGTTAGTGTCAATCACAAGGCAATGTGATCAACATGATCA
The DNA here is from genome assembly GCF_018398535.1 of Haplochromis burtoni. Lineage (NCBI taxonomy): Eukaryota > Metazoa > Chordata > Actinopteri > Cichliformes > Cichlidae > Haplochromis > Haplochromis burtoni. The sequence goes on along the minus strand of NW_024582427.1, from coordinate 1,460,484 downwards.
AAATATTTTCCTAAAAACAACTTTTAAGAGTTTAATAAATCCAATAAAATTACATTCTTTGTCATTTCAGAAAACCTTCCATTCTTTTCAATTGTGGTATAGCTCAAAGTTTTGCATTATTAGGACTGTGGTCACTTTGACAGGTAGGTGCCGGCGCCTATCTGCATCACCAGGCTTTGCCTTTATTCATTCGAGTGACTAAACAGAAGCTCTCGCAACTGTTTGTTTTGGTGGCGCCTTTTGGATCAATTTCAAGTCATCAGTTATGGGACAAATAATATGGCTTGCTCTGTGGTTAACTGAACCAATATACAGTTTTGTCAAATTAAATACCATGGTTTTACCTGTAAAAATATACTAATCTAATTAGAATCACCCCGTTTTCCAAATATGGGCGCGTCTGGCTCCAGTTGTATAAGCTATTAGGCTCAAGTCAAAATGCTGGTCACAGTCTAAAGGGGGGAATGTTAGAGTAATTATGTCCACCTTTGATTTCCAGTCTGTATTCAAGAGTGCAAGGTACAAATCAGATAGCATATGCGTGGCCATCTAGACACAGCTTTCAGTGCATTATGTGTCGCATCCAGTGTTGTGCAACCTTGGAAAAAAATATTAAAACTATCACCTAGTTCTGTGACAGCTCTTGCACATTCTGGTGGAAATATAATGTGACCTTCCTGTGTATTGGTAGGTGTAACTACAGCGTGCAGTGCTCCCAGCTGTGCTGTGGTTTGCCACATGCAGCCAGTGAGTACAGGTTTTGGTTTTTGGTCTCTGTGTGACATTTCTGTGATGACAAACTCAAGCAAACTGCCCACAGGCGCTGAGACTTCCTGCTGCTGTCAAACAATACTCTCCTAAAAACCACTCTCTAATCATACTTTACAAAATGTGAAACTTTGTACATATTGTGATACACATTATAGTTTTATTTGACATAAACTGTGATAACTACTCCTTTCCTGCAGCAGTTTAACCCCCCCGGCTTCCAAAAACATTTTTTGTAAATACCCTTAAAACTGACAACCACCAAAACAGAACAGAAGGTTTAGAGTGAATTTTAGAGAATATTAGCAGCAGCTCAGCATACAGCTTCTGTTTTGTCGAGGCTGTACCTCAGTCGGTGTGGGATTTATGTGTAAGTGTCTGGTGGAAAGTGCTGTGGGGGCCCAGAGACCTGTTGCACCATTGTACAGAGACTTTAATAAAGAGTGGATTAGGAGCAGCATTCCTCCCAGAGCGGCCCGGTCCGCCACACAGTAACTCAGTGGCTACAGCCTAATGCTGAGAGATTTTCAGGGACTGGGTTTGTCATATCAACCACTACTTTATTTGTGAGGCAGGGAAAGTGAGAGAGCCTGTGTGAGTGCTGGGGTTGTGAAGGAAGGCAGACATATTTGCAGAGCTTTTCACAAAAAAAACCCAAAAAACCAAAAAAAAACTATGGGAGTAAAGTGTGAACCTGATTTTGGCTTTTTCTCTTCCTTTTTCTTTTTGCATAAGGAGTGTGTGAAAGCCTGGCTATGGGCCAGTGATAACCGTTTGACATAAATAAATAAATAAATAAATAAATAATTCAGGCTTTATACAAGATCAGTTGCAGTGTGTCTAATTTGTTATTAACAAACCACAAAACTGTAAATATGGCAACAAATCAAACAAACCACTATTGATTTTGCAAAATGCGCTTACTCTAATTGACAGTAAATAAACGCAGCACTGTAAATGAATCTCCAGTCCCTGTTACCTTATTATAAACATTGAACCATTCTGGGTGATGGTTCATCTTCTCTGCCTGCAGAGCCACCCGTGACATAAAGCCAAACGCCTGTTAGGGGGAAAATAAGATGATGGCTGAATTTATTGCGAGCATGCTTCAAAATGCATGTTTTTAAGCACAAAGTGATTAATACACTGCATTAAATTTGATCCACTTTTTTATAAATACATAAATAAATGGAAAAAATACAAAAAGATGATCAAATGTTCAGATGTACAAATTCTGCTAAAAGCAAAGTCATCAGAATAACAAACAGAAAAGGACTCCTGCATTTTTAATGGTCAAAATCTAAATTAAAATAAATAAATGTTAACAGTATACACATAATTAGTGAAAACAAATCATTCTGTAGGTAATCTTGCAAAATTGTAACACTTCAACAGAACTATTGATTAGAAAATATAGCGGGCCTGTTTAAAGGGCTCTGTCACCAAATTTGAAATAAGTTAAATGTGAAGTTTCATAAATAATAAATAAAGTAAGTAACGTTTATTTATATAGCACATTCACTGACATAAAGGTCACAAAATGTGGTACAACAATTAAAACACAATGTTAATAGAGAACCATGTTAGGACAGAATAAAAAAGTTTAATACTATATAAATAAAATAATGTCAATCCAAAGCTTAATAAAGTGCAATACTGCCATCTGAGGCGGGGAGAAGTACAAGACGGATTTCTGAATATAGAAGGTCCTCTTGGATGCATGTGTTCAATTTCCACAACCACAAAAGGACTTTAGAGCATGCATGCACACACCGAGAAACATACACACTCTTCATAAGTTTGGCATGTGACTCGCTCCAATCACAGGCCATCCAGGGAGTGATTACGGTTATTCTAATTATCTACAAAGAGGAGAGTGAAATCCCTCGTCATGCTCTCTGTGAGGAGAGGAAAAAAAAGAAGAAAAAAGAATCAGGTAGACCTATTTCAGAGCAATTTCCCACTGCAATCTCAATTAAGCCCCTAAATGCTTCCTCTCTGCCTAATTAAATCAACTGAAATGCCATTGTTTACATGCTATGGCTGTGGCCCCATCCACCACCTGACATGACGAAACAGAATTAGCCTCAAAGAGGAAATTGCGTTTAGCCTTTTTAGTGTGTTGTAACCAATTTCTGAGACAGCCTGCTCAATTCACGTGTAGTGCTATGCATGTAACACGATCAGGAGCTTGATCAAATTGGTTATCAAGGAAACCGTCTCCCGATCAATTTAAGTAATTGACATATTCCTGCAACTTGACCTCACTGGCACCAATTTAGAGAGCCGGGCGGTCTGCTTTTTCTCAGTTTTCATTGGCTTTAATGGAGATTGCTAAGCAGCCTGTCATGTCAGGTGTTGTCCAAACATGTCTTCTCCCTCTAAGGGCTGACTTCAGGTTAATATACCACTGAGGAACATTAAGTGACAGGTAAAAGGATTCTGTGTTAACACTTTTGGTTCCTGCACAATGTCCCAGTTCAAAACACTGTGCTTTTTCAGAAACTCCCTTTCTAATCTGTCCCTTGTTATAGAACAAAAAAGTCATCTCGTGGTATTTTAAGATACTTCCGGCTGATTAAACATGGTCTATGAATGTTTATAACTCATTCTTCAGGCTAACATTTTTTTCCTTCTTTTTTGACACCATCATTGGTATTAGGGTTTCCACTACACAAGATGTTGGCTGAGACCATGCAAAGTGCCAAATACTGCAGTTCCTCTGGTGCCCACTAGAGGCTTGCTCCAAAAGTGAATTGATCCCCATACAATCCAATGTTAAAGTGCCCAATTTTACAGCAGAATTTAAGAGTAGACATTCACAGCCTAGTATAGAAAGTGTTTAGGCCTCTATAGACAGTTTCTCTAACTCATCTATCTGGAAACTAGATTTGGGGGTGTGGCCACTTTAACACAGACAACTGCTGTCACACCTCACCTTTTGGTCTGCTCCACTGCATTTGTGTTGTAGGGACCTCATAAAGCAGTTTTAATGCATTTATTTGACAAAAAATGGTTTCTACTTGAGTTTTGCTAAATGAAGTTCTGGTATTTTGCTATTTAGCTACTTCACAATAACTGGCAGATTTCAATTTGTTCCTTACAAAAATACAACTTAAGAATGGTAACCAAATTTGCTAGTGTTAGCTGACACTCTCATTCAAGAGTGGTAATGTGTGGCATTAGAAAACTGATGGAAACACAGTGTATAGTAACAATATGTACATTACAGTGGCTACGTAAATCCTTTATGGTAGGAACTAGCTTATACTGTACACAAGTGGGTTTTTCAGCTTGAGTACCTTTTTGTTTCAAAGAGAGAAAGATGACAGAAATTCAGTCTACACAGCTTTTAAAACTGTGCTCATGAATGTTTGTGTCCATTAGCATAGCACTTTGCTATGCATACATTCAATAGCAAGGCTGCAAGAACACACTGATGTACACTCTAAAAACTCAACAATGCTGTCTTAGTTGGCGAAAAAGCTAGCTTCAACAGAAACACCAAAATAATTCAATACACACACACACACACACACACACACACACACACACACA
>NW_024582427.1:1434816-1456138 GCF_018398535.1 Haplochromis burtoni | reverse complement strand
ACACACACACACACACACACACACACACACACGAGAAGCAGAATCAATGACTGGCATGGGCAATGAACTTTTTTAACACTCAATTTCACTCCAATAAAAATAAGTTTTGTTGTCTAAAATGACTTCTGTCTTCTCTGCAGTAGGTGCTAAGCTAAAAGCCCAACAACAGCACAAACATGAACAACAACAGGCCAAATGACAGTACACAGCTACAAATATATACACATGGATCTGTAAAGCTTTTTGGAGCACCTATAGGCTACCAACCCAGTACCATGCTGATACCATAAAGAGACAAGCATGCATGTATAGCATCCTACGCTTTTAAATAAAAGTAAAAAATACAAGCTGGAGAAGCTTCAGCTCATCTTTCTTCCTCTTCTCCCTGTGTACTGCCACAACTTGTACATAAAACTACAATGTCCTCTAGTGCCTTCAGGCAGCTTTTCACTAAAACTACACAACACCGCAGTGTCCAACAGGACACTACTCAGAACAGAGTTCACCAAGAAGAGAAAAAAAAAAACAACGAGTTCTTTGTGCGACTTCGATCTTCTCTATAGCAGGGGCTAAGCTAAAGGATCAACAGCAGGACAAACACAAACAGCTTACATTTCCAGCTGTTCCACATATCTTTGACACCGTCCCCATTTGGCGGCAGACAGCTACGACGTGTAGGTGTGCGTTTACTGATCATGCTCGCCGCCTGCGCTTCATCAATCCTATGCTAAAGTTATTGCTAACCACAAATATTAGCAGCCTTATTTTCACTGTTACTACCTACACTTTGTGGTCATCTAAGTTTTTTTGGCTTAAACCTTGCTGCTTTGTAATGTCAGTGACACTTAGACTGAGCAGACTGGTGAGGTTGCAAATCCACTGCTGTACAACTTTATTTCTGTGGTAGATTTGCCCTCTGTGAATCTTTCATCTGAAGACTTACTGAAAATACATAGAAATGATCAATTTATTTGCAAATGTGTAAAAATGTGACAAACTAACAAAAAATTAAATGGTTTCACTGGTGCTGAACATGCAATTAAGCAACTTCTTAAAAAGAAAGGTTTGTCATGTTAGCATTGTTTCCAACAGCCTAAAATGATTATAAACAATAGGAATGAATCTCTGCAAGTATTTATTTTTTCTTGTTTAGTAAATTCAAGGATTTTAATCATCAAATGTAAATGCAGATTTCATAACTTTAATCCTGCAACAGCTAAACAGTATCATGACGTTTGCCAATGATCAAGAACAATGTTGTATTCATATTTGTATTTTGAATTATCTAACCATCCATCCATTTTGTTTACCCCTAATTCATTCAACTGAAACTGCACTAAACCGGACTAGTTTATATTGATAACCCAAGATTGAAAAGTGCTGTATAACATGGAAGCTGCACTGCTTTTATCACAAGTATTGTCACACTTTCCAAGACATTTTCTGTCCCCATTCAGCTGTCAGTGATGTGCAAATGAACCACAGAGCATTTGGAGGGAATGGGAAACATAAGATGACCATTAAGTATCATGAAGCCTGATAAAAGAAACAAAAATGGAGAGAAACAAGAAAAAAAATTAAATAAAAGCAGTAATCTCTCGCTACAAATGAATTGGAGTTGAATGTCAAAATAACCTGAAATAGTGAATCCAGAAAATAAATCCTGCCCTACATCAGCCTTTTCTCAACAGACAGTGCTCCCTTGGGGGCAGTAAACAGAGCATGAGGAAACAATACAGGCAAAGTGACAGTGCTGTGCCTGTCCGTCATCTGTAGGTCATCTCAACACCCTCCACTTGGGCCAAACAGAAATTAAAACCAATCCTCAACTCCCAGATGAGGTCTCGTGTCAGCAGAGGTCAAGGGCTTGGCCTCTCAAAGTGCTTTGTTTATCCCATTTGTATTGTACGGGCCACACTTCTCGAGCCAACAGGTCAGCCAGCTAGTCGGCTATTCATCCTCTCAGCCAGCCAGCCAGCAGTTCTCTCCAACTGGCCCAACAAGCTGTAGCTGTCAGAGTCACATAATTTGACGTGACATTATGCAGGCCCCCATCTCAAATAATCAGAAACACCCGACAGCAGACCGCCACTATGCCCCTCTCCCCTCCACCCACACCCACACACACACACACACACACACACTCTTTTGAGGAGCCATTTTGGTGCTATTACAGCATGATTGTCATACAACACTGGATGAGACAATTTGACGTCGGAGCGGAGTGGTGTTCTCCCTCTCATTGCGGCTCTGGGCTGGAATACAGGACTCAGTTTCAAACACATGTGTCTGTTATTTACAGATCGGCTTTCCACCACCCCGCGGTCCAAGGGCTTAGAAACGCCTGCACTGCTTTGCCAGGACTAAGTGCATGCAGATTGTGCCCACCCTTACTAGCCTCTGACAGACACACACTTTCACACTGGTGCATGCACAAATGTACACACACAAGCCTCCTCGGCATATGCGCGAGTATTCGCCGACACGCACGCACAGGAAGACGAGCCGCTCTCCTCCATTACACACCGCCGTGACTACCCGATGATTACTCCGCTAGCCCCATCATCACCCGCGTCAGCGTTAGCCCCCTGGAAAACCTTCGCTCCTCTGCAAGCGAAGAAAGCTGTGATTTTGATGGCGGTGGTTGTGGTGGTGATGATAATGATGATGACCACACCTCATTTCTCTTCTTTCCCCAAACAGCTCTTCACGAGCTTCCAGCTGGCCAGACGTGGGCTGCCTGCTGAGTTGACATGTAACTTAAAGCAAAATATCAAGTAATTATGAAGCAAAGCTGCCAGCTGTGAAGTTCTTTCATGTAGTCAGAGAGAGAGAGAGAGATCTGCTGGGCAAGTGTAACATCAGCGGTATTAATCTTCTCAAATTAAGATTCTTAAAGTTGAGAAACGCAGAGCAGGGTTTCAGTTTGACTCTCTGCCAGTGTTGACACTCATTTAGTGACTAATATCATGTGTTACAACTCTTCACACACAACTCAGCTCCTTTTTGTAACGAGTGTCACGTAACGCTCAGGTATGGTGTTAAGGCCAACTTATGCAAACCCCTCATTAACTGCGGGGGTTAGTAGCGAGGGCTCAAAAAGGCATTGGGCTTGTCAACAGACGTCAGACGTCAGGGCCATCTTACTTTACCCAAGGTCTGATAGCCAGATTATCTAACCACCTCCGCTTGGGTGCCACACCTTGTGGCTTCCCTCCAGCTATTCTCACAGGATGGGATGAACGCAGGATGCCTCTGGTTCCCAGGGAAAGTTTCACTTTGGAGATTGAAGGTGGGAACTGAACACCGCTGAGCCAATTAATTGGCTTCTCGCTCGTCTGAGGACAAGTGTAGGAGTTGTATATGCAAATCTGTGTGCATACCTCTAAACATTTGAACAAATTATAACATTTTCTTGTTACCTTTTTTCTCCCCATCCGGTGGAATGTAAAACACTGCCTAAACTCTTTGAAGGGTGGCAAATCCCTGAATCATCGCGTCCAAACAATAGTCAAGAGTCAATTTTAGTCCACTTAAAGGTGGCTAAAATAATAGATCACCAAAGTCATGTATCAAGGAAAAGTGCCAACCATTCACTAGTTCCAGCTTCTTGGATGTAACGACTGAAGTGGAAACTGATTATCTTTTGGTATCTGGAAGGTCTAGAAGGTCGACTGGCAGGTCAGTGATTTGATTCGCTGTCCAACCGATCCGCCAGTTTAAATGTCCTTGGGCAAGACACCAAAGCGTCATAACTGCCCACAATATATTATCTGTAACAGGAAGACGCTGAGGTTATAAAAACATTAAGGGCTGTATGAATAGGTGTGGCTTGCAGTGTAAAGTGGTCAGTAAGACTCAAAGTGCTACATAAATACAGCACACATGACGAAAGGAATTAACGTTCATTTCAAAAAGAAATAAATTCACTGATTGATATTGACTGACTGGGAAATTGACAAATCAACCCAACAGACCGTCCAATCTGATTGCTCAACTATTTGCCTGGGAGAAGAGGCCCTGCTTGTTTGGTATGGAGCATGAGCAAATGAATTCATCAGTCTAACCTGTATGCGAAAACATGTGCGTGTGTGTGTGAAGCTGGAGGAGGATGGCTTTGGGAGTTTGGTTTACCCAGGGGCTCAGTTTTAGTTGTAGGACAACTTATTCAACACAAGTAGACCAAGTCCCATAACGAGAGGCAGAGGCTTGAAGGAGATTTGGAGGAGAGGGAGCCTCTGACTGAATATAAAAAAGGGATGGGGGAGGGGGGGGATCAGCCTCCAAGAGCAGAGCAGGAGCAGAGGCAGCTGTCTGAACACAGCATTGCACTCTTCAGTAAAAATCAGAGTCGCTACCTCAGACTCGAAATTGGAAGTTAAGTCCAGAAGTTTTTTCCCAGAGCTTGTGATGTAGTTATTGTTTGCGGCAACCTTGGGAGGTTGTTTGTGTATGGCAGACACTTAAAAAAAATTTCACACAAATAAAACTAAAATGTTCTGAATTTATTTTATTTTATTTTTTTATTTGAAGTGACTATTTTTCAAAATAACAATAAATTAATTGAAGCTTGAAGTAGTTTCCGAGGAAAAGAGTTACAAGAGTAGGAGGGGAGTCTTTTCAGCCTTTCAAAATTATTTTAAAAATAATGTATGGGATGAAATCCAGGTAACTACTGATGCATTTGAGTAAAATTATACTTTTACATTTACAGTTCCACTAATGTTATGTGTTCAAGATAGGATTACTTTTTCATTTCTAGGCTGAAGTGAAATGTGAAAAAATAAGCGTACTATCAGCAACCGATGGACGCAGGAGTGGATGCAGTGTTTATACTTTAAGCTAGCCAGTGAAATATGTTTGTATTATATCCCAATATGGGGGGGTCTATAAGAACGAGATAGCAGTGAGTGAATAATGTAAATATATAATCCCTTTAAAATAGTTAAACATACAGCAATTAAATAAATTTTACTACTAACTTTTACTATTAACTAAAACTGTCAGAATCCATATATATTTTAATACAGCACATGATAGGAAATACTTTTAAATGCTTTATCTTAATGTGTATATTTGCTATATGTTATCGTTTCATATAATAATATCATCGTAGGTCTTTGAATTGAAATGTTTTAATAATACTATTGTTGTGACTTAATTATTTATTCAATTACAAGAAAAACTAATTAATGGTTTTACTTTTTCTTTCATTTGGTTTTTATTTTTTTATTTATTATGTATTTTTATTATTTAGTTCAAATGTACAGCACTTTGTGTCGGCTGTGGTTGTTTTAAAGTGCTTTATAAATAAAGATGATGATGATGATGATGATTTGGATTTGGTGCCATATAAATAAAACAAATCGACCCGAATCATCAATGATTGCACAATTACAAACAAACATGTTGCACAATTAAAATGAACATTCAAGGCAATGTTTTGTGTGGAAAACAGAAATGAACCAGATGCGTAAACATTGAGCAATTTTTTACTATTTTACTGTTTCTATTTAACTGTTGTAATTTTATTATGCTCGTCTGAAACAGGTCTCTCTTGTAAATGAGACATTCAATCTCTGATGGGATTACCTGTTTAAATAAATGAAAAATAAATACTTTTATTTTTAAAATAATTTATGAATGAAAACTTCAAAACGATTGAAAATTGTCCAAAAATAACATTAATTGCCAACAATACTATCACTGATAAATTTAATAACCTCTTCACTGGTGCTCATACCCATTTGCTTTTTAATCCCTCTAATAAAAATAGTGGAGCATGCTATGGATGCAGATATTTAACCATTAAAAATTTCCCTCCTTAGGTTAAGAGTGCCCTTGTTTACTTTACAAGAAAGACTGAAGATGATAACCGGCCATTTTTCCCCTCTATCCTAAATGTAGCTTTTGAGTGATTTTTTTTTTCCAGGGCTGCTTGACTGAATATTTGTGGGAGAAGGAGGAATGCCATCGATGTCAACCTCAGCTAACACAACACAACCGTTGAGCATGCACAGCTCACCCTCTCTTATACAAGCTGCACCCGAAAGCTACCCGTTTCACTTGTGTCGCATGAAAGTTTCCACTTCATCCACCGAAATGTATAGCAGATGGTAATCTGTAAACATACATAACATAAAGCTTGATGTGTAAACAATATCAGCGACCACAACTTAGAACATGTTCAATTCCAGCCCAGATTTACAGTATTAAACACACACACACACACGTACGTCTATATGTGATTGCAATAACTCCCACTGACCAAAGCGACTCCAGAAAGAGGATTTCACCTCTCAAAGCACATTAAACAGACTGGACTTGACAGGAAAAATAACTCACAGTTACTCCTCCGACTAATGCCACAAACATCACACTGTATACCCACACGCCGCAGCTAAACTCCTGAGCCATTTATAAAGGCATCATAACACTTTCCACTTGCTGTAATCAAAGAAAAATAAACTCAAAGAAGCAATCCCAGCTGCCATGTTTCCTTTAAATTCATTTGCAGCTCTTGAGCATCTCGTGAATTCGCTCAACTTCAACTTGCTGTACTCACTTCAATGCATGAGTACGGCTCTACCGCCCCCTAGAGATCAGGAGAGGAAGTGTTTCGATACACAGGAAGGGGATTTGTTATTCTCATTATAAACTCTTGGGGATCTGATTTCCTCAAGCCCATCACTTGGAGATAAGTGGCGAATGGAAATCAGCCAGCATGTCGCTCCTCATCTCCATTCCCCTTCGGTAAAAGCCCTTTAAGAGCAGCCATGAAAAATGAGCTGGAGAGTTTGTGAAAATGCATCAGAGAGTTTGAGTGGTGTCTGGAGAGAATAAAAGAGGGTGAAAAAGAAGGATAGAGAGACAGACAGACAGAGCGAGCTGCCAGCATGTAAAATTGGAACAACATGAGCTCATTCCCCCAATAACATGGGGCACAGAATGGGAATGAGAGACAGACAAAGACTGAAAGGCAGAGACAGGGGAAAGGAGGGTGGCAACAAGTAAGAATTTAAAAAAAAGAAAGAAGAGAAAAAGAAGAAGAGAAAAAGAAGAGAGAAAGCGATGCACAGCAGAAGGAATGATGGGGTTGTTAGTGGTTTGTGAACCAGATGAAACATTTTAACCAATTTGATTGTTTGTGAAAGAAATCATTCTGATCAAAACCCTAATTGCTGCCAACTGGCCTCCTGGCGAGTCTCAGAGTAATGCAGCCTGACGTGTCGGGGTAAGAGGAGAGGCTTTAGAGCCAGGAGGAGTAGATGGGGGAGGTCAGCACTCACCCTCCGACTTCAAACATGGGGAAGTGTAAAAACAGACTATTTTAGGGACTAAAACAACTAACGATGGGATTAGAGGAAGTCCGCTAAGTGGCCTTGAGATGCTGCAGTTTACTTCGCCCCGCACAGAGTGAGCGAACGGAGCAGCTGCTTACAAGACGTGCCAAAAAACTTTTGAAAAGAATATTTAATGTTTGTTTTACCCCAGGAAGCAAGAGAACTAGTTTCAGCTGCCAGGCAGCTCTCAGGAACTGTGTTACAGTAGACACAGTCACCAATATTATAAATAACTATATAAATATTATAAATAACCTTCTGATAAATTGCCATAATTCATTTTAAATGAAACACTTACTTTCAGTGCAATCCTGAAAATTTAGAGCTAAACTGTACCACCAATGTGCACCTGTCCATTTCATCTAAGTACCTCATACAGTACCTGCATATTTTTCCATCCATCCATTTTCTTCCACTTATCCAATTCAGCGTCTCAGGCTGTCATGCCCACTTATACACCTAGAGTCATTTTAGTTAGAAACACCAGTTGACTTAACCCCATGCATGTCTTTGGACTGTGGGAGGAAGCAGGAATTTCCCAGAGACAACCCATGCAGACAGACATGAGGAGAGAATGCGAAATGCAAACAGTAAGAGACCAAGCTGGATTTGAACCCAGACCTTCTTACTGTGAGGCAACAGTGCTAACCGCCATCCTGTTATTGCACATGGTTCACATGATCAGGTTCACTTGTCTGTATGGAATACTAGGTGTATTTGTTTCTTTATGCATTATATTGTTATGCATTGTATTTGGTGTAACTTCAGATGCCCTCGTGGTTGGGTATCTTAATGATACTTTTATCTGGATAAATAAAGGATCACACCGCCGCCCGGCATATTCGCCCTACTCAAATATTACCATACTTTACTGTTGACTCTGATTAGCATCCCAAAGTATCCTTGCACTGTGTCCTTGTGTGTCTTTAGAAGCACTTAAAATTTAAACACTTCGTGATAAATATTCAAAGGATGGATGCTGGTTTTTATGGATAGTGGCACAAATTATATAAAGAACAGACCTCTGCAACATGTGCAATTAAACTATCCTGGTGTCACTGAACGTCCTGAGCACCGCCTCAAAGTGTCTCTAGACTAAAGTAACAATCTGGCATTCAGGGCTTGTTTGGATTCATGGTCTGTTTTAGTTATTCTTTGAATAATATTCCCCAATGGGAATCATAACAGTTTTTAAGGCAAGGTTTTCTTCAGCTTCCCTTTTTCAGTAAATATTAAACACAGATGCACGGAGAAGTTTGGCAAGTTTGGTGGAATTATAAGAACACAGGCACTGCTTCTATTTAAAATTGTAGTTTTTGTTGAGAAAATGAAAAAGCAGAGTATATGGCGCGAAACCACAATGTAATTGCAGGGAAAAGTGTTTTAATTTAAATACTTTTTTTTTTTTAAATATACTTGCTAAGTATGAGGAATCTGATCTCGATGTCTGTTAGTGAGTAGAATGGACTGAGCAGTGTGCTTTGTATTACTGCAGCTACAAACCAGTTTGTTCATAAATACATTTGTAAATAATTTTGACTATTACACTGTATATATATTGAGCACTGCAGCAGTAGCAGGAGAAAGAAAACTTTTTTGTTGAACCATTTTTGTCTTGTTTATTGGTTATGAGTTTAGGTTGGAGATTTGTCTTTTGTTTGTTTCTGGCCTTTTCTTCAGTGTGGTTGGTGTGGGTAGCTGCACCTCATGTTACATCCAGGTTACCCCAGGCCGGGGACGTAATATTATTTAAATCACTAACTTTTTCCTGCAACTTCATGTCTTTTCTTGAACCGCAAAATGTCTATAATTCAGTCTCACGTAAACCAAGTCAGAGATATTGCATAACAACCAAACAATAGTTCATTGATGACACGATGACACTGACACGAAGAACGCTAATCACAGTATTGTTTTTAAACAATACCAAGCCCTAGATGTTATTATCCTGCACATTTGGTGTCTTAGGTCATTCATAAGTACTTCAGAAAAAATGCTGAAACTTGACACAGTTATAACCTGTGGAGACATGTCTGACTACTGATTTCAATATCACAATTTTATGCTCAGTATGCTACCAGAATCACAGCTGAAATTATGAGTTTCCGATCGACACTTTGGGCATGCATCTGGCAGCGTGCAACAACCCTCCTATAGGTGAACAGATTTTCAAGGCTACAGAAACTGGAAAAATGACTGCTTCATCACAGACTCTACTGGCCACCTGGAATAAAAAAAGACCACTAAGACAGAAATAGATGTGCATGTTTCTTTTTTCCCCCCCTTTATGTCAAATTCAAAGAAACACCATTTACACACCATCCAGCTGTGCAGGCATGGCTGGTGTGGTCTGATATTGTGATCCCAGCACTTATATAAAACTGTTATTTTGAGGCATTTTTTTTTTATTACACCTTTAGCATCTTACATCCTGCGCTTGATTTAATGACAACAGACACTTCAGTTTCAATCACCATATGCAATGGTGCCTAGATGTCGAATTAGCTGCTGATTTTTGCCTGTCGTTCAATCTTTTGCATGCATAACTGCATACTAATCGTGGCAGAGAAGGGCGCCTGCCTGTCCTTTGGAAGCAATTACAGTTTCAGGGTTTTGCTCAAGGGAATGTGGACAGAAGAAGACAGTGATAGAATCGCCATCCCTGCAATTTGTGGACTAGTCAGCCACAACTCAACGTGGTAAATCAAGAATAGGACCTATGCATATTTTGAAAAAAGTGCACACATGCATGACAGGGAAAGGGGAGAAGACGTTAGATACACCTAACTGCACCTGATCATGAATGGCTAGCCTTACATAAACATAATCTAAATTAGGTCTAAACTCAAATCAAAGGAAGTGATGAAAAAAATAACAGCAATATAAAAAAAAATAAAATTCTAAGTCATAGATCCCTAATTAGATCTAAGACTTCAACAAAGCTAATTACTATATTAACATAAATACACACACCTGATTAAAGGTTTTAAAGTGAAGCTCTTTGAAGATGGCATCACGGTCCTCCACCTCCATCCAGCCTGTGGCCCTGAGCTCGACCAATAGCTGCTCCCGGTCTTCAGGGGAGAGCCAGTGTGAGTCTGATGACTGGACAAAATCATATTACGGTTAAACTCTTTAGCCCTGGAATTATAAAGGACAAATCACGTTTTTTGTAAACAAAAAAATTCTTGCACTATAATGAAAAGTGCTGATTCAACCTTTACACACATGCTTAGTCTAGTATTAGGAGTTCTCTGACTGCTATTCACGCTGCGTCCAAAAGGTGGCGGTCTAGACCCAAAAATGAACGTTAACGCCGTCCTTTCCAGGACCACAGGTCAGGCTTACCTGGGTGTAACCTGCATAAGGGACCTAACTTGATTGGTTTAAATAACGGATTTGGACGGGACTCCACTCAAGCCCCGCCCTACTCTAAAAGTCTCAACCAAGCCCTAACAAAGCGTACAAAATGCAGGCATTTCACAGGCTAAAATAATAAATAAATGTGATGGTTAACTTTTAATATACAGTTAATCTCAACTTCGCAATAATATGAATACCAACCTCGCCCCGCTCACATTTCTATTGCACATGAGCCAAATCCCAACGTAAAAAGCAAAGGGATCAAATTAACTGAGAAATCTAAAAAACTACTAACGCCGAATTAAAGAACAGCATCAGAGCAATTCATAAAACTGTTACACATTTTAATCGTTTGCGCCTTAACGTAAATGGACGCCTTAAAGTTTGTATTTACATTTTTCCTGGGAGAGTTCAGCGTACGGTTTCTCACGTGATAGAACGACGCGAGCTGGATACTTTGGAGGCTACACGTCGGAACGGTGCTTGGCTTGTCACGTGGGAGTGCACCCACACACTTAGCTGTGTTCAAAAAGAGACTTTCCTCACGTGGAGTTTGTTTCTTCTGTTTTTTAATGCTAATGCTAAAGCCTGTCACTGCTTTACTCACCATTTTAGATGAGTTGTTGCTGCAGAACGGAGGCGCCCTCAAGCTGCTCGGCAGGTGTAGAAGGCTGCCTGTCCTCAGGCTAAACATTAACCTAAACATTATCAGTAAACTGTCAGCTGTCCTCTCTCCCTACCAATGCCTCTTCTCCCCCTCTGCTCTTCCTCTACTGCCCTCTCATACTTTGCCATAGCTGTTTAACGTAGTGCCTGATTAAAATCACGCATTTTTCCAATGGAGTCTGGTTTTCTATTGAGAAGCAGTGGTATGATACTGCAAATATAGCCGAGAGCCATGGATTTGTGAATGCTTTTTAAGGACAAGTAAATTATGTGATTTTTTGCTTTCCACTGCTAATTATCTAACATGACAAAAGTCACTTTTCGCTCGTCTTCATGTGTTTTTCAAACTGGATTTCGATGCAATTTCTGTTGTGTGCTTATATAAATAAAAAATAACCCAAAAGAGTTGCTATAGCCAGATATTTTATGTTTGAGGTGTTTTTTCACTTAAATAAAATTACTTACTGAACACGTTTCATTAGGTTAAATATATAAATATAGAATGTCTTAATACGCCCTATAGGTATCAGTCTGCTAAAGTAACAACTATGATGACAAATTTCTCTTCAATTAATTAACACTACTACTGAACATCTGACATATGCCATGATTGAAACGTCATTTTCACCACTGTATAAGCTAACGGAATATTCTTTGATCCTTTGGAAGGACTCTGCCAGTGACCTCTGACCTGTGCCAGGGGGTCTGCGCCTCTGTCCTTTTTTTTCTTTTCTTTTCTTTTGCTGCCACAACAGAGAATTTCCTTCCTACACACATCACTGTTTGCAATGTTTTCATTTACAGCTGTAAAATATCTCCACAGGATGTTCCTCTCTTTCACTCACTGCAGCCTACATGTTTGTTCAGTGCAGCTGAATCAGGGGACTGCAAGACAATAAAACACAGTAGAGCCAGGAGGAGGAAGAGGAGCAAAGTGTGCCTGCATAAGAGGAGCAGTGTTTGTACAGACATGTCAACTATTTTGTTTTTTTGTACTTTGGACTTACTTGGGTTCAGCTGAACATCAACTAAAAGGCACAAAAAAAAATGACAGCACAGTTTGTCTTCTCGCACACAGCCTCAAATTGTTACTTTTAATCCAAATCTTTATTCTAAACCGCAAGAGCTCAAATGTTTTTATTTCACTCAAACACTTAAAACATGAGCACATTAGCCATTTTAATAAACTAAACTGTTTAGCGAACAATTCTTTACATCATTCTTGACGAACAGTCTGTGAGGTTTCAGTCTTGATGCTCGTGCTCTTGTCCGGGTATGAGCCAGCGTATGCTGTCGGTCCGCAGGATGGCGTACAGAGTGAAGCTTGTGATGAAGAGGATGGAGAAGACCAGCAGCCAGTCGATGCTCCTCACGGGAACGCTAGGGAGGGGACCGAGGCGGTCTACGTCTGTCACATTTCTATCAGGGCCGGCTTCAAAACCTGGAACACACAGATTTGGATCACACATGGGTGCAAGTTTCATTTGAGTGGTCGTTCAGATTCATTTTACATGACTCAAAATGTTCTTCCAACCACCCAATTCTGACCCTTTTTAGCCCAAACCAGTAAGCTCTATATAATGTAACACATAACCTGCATTTGTACCTGTCTGGTTAACAAGAAAAGATGTGAGCGTATCCAGCGTTCTGTCAGTGTGGTTGAAACGAGCCATTGGTTTTGCCCCTTGGAACAGCAGGATGTTGGGCACTGCCACAGTCCCAAACCTCGTGGAGAGGCTGGTGGAAGATGGAGACATGCATTACAAGAAAATAACACGCAATAGATTTAAATATTCACTGCTCAACAAAATAACCTACAGAAAAATCTTTTGAATATACATGATAGATGCATTCAAAACAATTTTTGAGTCTGCAGTTAGTCGATTTTTCTTCTTTCAGCTGTTTCCTTTAAAGGTAACAACAGTGGATCATCTGCCTCCATCTAATCCTGTACCAAGTATTCTCCTCTGTCACACCAACCCTCTGTGTACATTATACTTACACAATGTCATGTATAATGTACAGGGATACAGATTATTATAAGCACCCTTTATGAGAACATAATCAATCAATTCTTGGATGTTTACACAAAATAGAGTCCAAACATTTGTTGCAACAAAATGATTTTCAGCTTTTCAAAATTCTGGTCTTTAATTTACTTACTTTGCCTCAAATGTGATTATAAAACCAAAGTCACAAAAAAGACTTTATTCTACATTTGTATTTTTATCATTTTCAACACAAAAGAACTTTTATCAACTACTCTAATTATCCAATTAACTGTTTGCTAATAAACATGAGCTATATTCTGCTTCTATATAGATGCTAAGGGGTGGTGAGCCACAGACGACAACAGCTTTAAAAAGTATTCTAAGAGGGGTTTTCACAGTGAGATTACACAGTTAAAACTAGAACAAATGTGATCATTTACCTGCTGTGCTGTGAGGCATCCAGTGCCAAGAAATGCATGCTGGGAAAAACCCGGGGAAGGGCGTTGAAGTGAGGTGCCAGGTTGGCTGAGAACTGGCACCAGGCGGTGAAGAACAGCACCACAGAGCACTCTGTGCTGTTAGCATTGAGGAACTCCATTAGATCCTGAAAGAAAAGAAGGGATGGGTTTAGTGTTTTTTATCCAGGAGAGAAACAGGAAATTCTCCTGCATGGAATTTTATAAGAGGGATACAAACAGAACCTGAATTCTGGTAAATTCACTCAAAAATGAAAGGTATAAAGGCAACAAACAACAATGCTCACGATACAAACAGTGAGTCATGCTATGATGAAATAAAACAAAACTGATTTACAAAAAGGTTTATACACACAAAAAATATACAAATAGATGCATTAGAAAAGTTGATAAATTAATCTTGTATATGGTAACTGGTGTAAATGTTTGGGAAATTGGTGGCACACTTTTTACACACTTTACACAGCGTGTAAACATGTGCCTCAGAGGATGGAGTGAGTACCTGTGAGGCATTGAGGACCTGCACAGTGAAGTTCTCCATTCCTGTGATGTTCCGTCTATCACAGTTGACTTTGTACGTCTTGGCGGTCTCCGTGGTGTTGTGCTCCTCAACCGTTATGACCTCCGCACGCACAATGTCAAGCGTGAGCTGCAGGGAAACATTCAAGGAAAAGTTAGTTTCAGCAAAACTGCATTTATAACTATACATATTTGGGCTAATCTTCAGTGAGACTTTATCAAGCACACGTCAAAACATAAAAACTAAGCTGAGGCTGAAATTAAATTAACCTTGTTATTGATTTTTTTTTTATCAATTCATTTTTAAGATAGGAGAAGACTTTATTGATCCAACAGCGGTTTAAGTCAGTTGGTTTATAACAACCAGTGTTAATATCTTAAAGTAAATTTGTCCAGGAAGACATTTGAGAATCAAAGGATCTCATTGTCTCACTTAATCATCTTAGAAGACAAATCTGCAAATCTTCACAAGTGCAAATTTTACCTTAATAATAAATCAATTACTAATTTGTGATTATCTTTATATTTTGGGTTTCTTTTTGAATTTATACATCAATTTAGATGTCAGTCACTGTGGTAACTGAGGTGGTAACCCTTTAAGGCTGCAGTCTAACAGCAGTCCCTTTTTATGTCTCACAGTTTCATCTTACTAACCTGCTGTGATGATTCAGCATCTTCCTCCTGTGATCCACCATTCTCAGCTGGAGCCGGTGAACTACACTGGGCACTGCTGTCATCACAGGGCGGGGAGAAGCCTGACTGAAAGTCTTTCACATTTTTGGGGAAGAGAGACTCGATGTCAGATGGATCGATGGGAGTTTCAGTGCCCATCACAGCATCTGCGATCTCAGCAGTCTTGAACTGCCTCTTCGGCAGAGAGTCCAGGTCTCCGGACTCTACAAACTTGGGGCTGTTCTCCAAATCGGACAAAGTGTCCTCTGACAAAATGAGCTCCAGTGAGTCGTCATACTCTAAGGGACAAAAAAATAATTAAACTCAGTACATATAACATATTTGTAATTGTTTTCCATTCCATCTGACTTTTAATAGTGAATCACTGCAAAGTTTATCTGAGGACAATCAGATTTCTTGCCATAAGCTGACAGTTACACTCCTGTGAAAAGCATTTGTTCATTTCCCGATTTCATAGTTTTTTGCACATTTATGACACGTAATTGTTTCGGATTTATAGGCATCTGATTAGAATAAACAGCGCCTCTCACATTATTTCAGTCATCTAAATCCCTTTGAAGGACTAGCTAACTAATAGAATATTACACAGAGAGAATATCCTGTGTTACTGTTAATGATCAACCTAAATACAAACATTATATTAGATAAAGGTTTGTACTGTTAGCATTGAGGCTAGCTGCAGCTATCAGTCTCTTACCTTGACCAGACGAAAACTTGAAAACATCCTCATGATGCAGCAAAAACAATAAGACAAACCGTAATTGAAGCTTATTTAAAATCCCCCTCATGTTTTTGAAATGTAACGAGCCAAACACGATTATGAAACGCTGTCACGACATTTTGAGCCGTGAAGAGATGCTGGTGGACTCATAGGAACGAGTGGTCGGATCTGTGGCGGAAGAAAATAGACGATGCACATGAAAAGGTGGCTTCCGGGATGCTTTTTTTTAACCCATACATTTATTTTTCTCTAGGAAATCCATCCCAGATATTTATAGACCATTCCTTGGCCATTTTTGTGCTGTTATTGGTGCCTTTTACGGGGAACACTGATTTCCAGTTTGGGTACTCAGGTATATCAAACAGGGTTTAAGACAGCGTCCCCTCACTTCCTGAAGTTTACTGCACAGCTCCACCTTTTGTTTTGCGTATGTGTCCATACTACGTATTACGGTAAGGGAAACCGAGAACCGATTTCAAAATAAACACGATCTTCAATAGAACGTGGTTTCAACATTACCCTACAATTTTAGTCTGCCATTGACAATATAATAAATAATGGAATAAAAAAAACATGCCAATATAGAAATGAAAAATTTTAAATGACAAAAATAGTCAAATATGGCAAACCCACATACGTAAACTCGCTTAACCAAATTAGAAAATTAAGACTTCAAGATATGTAAAGGTGATTTGAGAGGGGGAAAATGGTTTGTATAAAGTGATGTCAAAACGCTGATATCCAAAATCAGAGTCACTTACTTACCCTATACTGCCTGAGTAATGGTGTCAAAATTACTCTGTGGAAACTGAATTTACTTGCAATGTCTGTACACTTCTTTTGAAATTGTAATTTCTAAATATGGTTATGCATAAGTATGTCATACTTGAATATTTCTACCTTTGGCAATTTTTAATTTGTATTTAATGTTTATTTCTGTATTGATATTTATCTCATGGTATATTATATCATTGATCACCGACTCACGTTGGTTAATGTTAAAATTACATTCACAACTAGATCGCTAGATCGCTTTTATTTTGAATTTAGGTCTAAGTTTCCCGTACCGTAATGTGTAGCACATACACGTAATGAAAACTAAGGTGGGGGCTGGCTTGACTGAGTGTCTCAAAGTGGTACAAAGTCCCTTTATTCCCTCCCCTTCTACTCCTCAGCCAGTTAAAATATGGATCTAAACACCATGTGATCAAACGCAAGCACCGAAAAGACCACACACCACAGATTAGTTTGTAAGGAGGCAATGAATGCAGCTTTTCTCTGGTAGCTGAAAGTGAAACTTAATTTGACTGGACAAAATGGCGCTGCAGCTGATTCAGCTGGATCAAGAAAAACTGAGCTGTTCCATTTGTCTGGACCTCCTTAAAGATCCAGTCACTATTCCCTGTGGCCACAGCTACTGCATGGACTGCATCAAAAACTGCTGGGATGAGAAGGAAACACACAGCTGTCCTCAGTGCAGGCAGACTTTCACACCGAGGCCTGTCCTGGTGAAGAACATGATTTTAGGTGAGTTAGTGGAAGACCTAAAGAAAGCAGAACATTCAACAGCTTCATCTGATCATACCTTTGCTGGACCTGGAGATGTGGCCTGTGATTTCTGTTCTGAGAGGAAACTGAAAGCCTCCAAGTCCTGCCTGGTGTGTATGGCCTCTTATTGTGAGCAGCACCTTCAGCCTCACTACAACATAGCTCCATTAAAGAAACACAAGCTCATCAAAGCCACTTCAAAGCTTCAGGAGAACATCTGCTCTCGCCATGATGAGGTGATGAAGATCTTCTGCCGCACTGATCAGCAGTGTATCTGTTATCTTTGTTTAATGGATGAACACAAAGACCATGTCACAGTGTCAGCTGCAGCAGAAAGAGCTGAGAAACAGAAAGATCTTGAAACAAATCGGCAAAATGTTCAACAGAGAATCCAGGACAGAGAGAAAGATGTGAAGGTGCTTCAAGAGGAAGTTGAGGCTATGAATCTCTCTGCTGATAAAGCTTTCAGAGAATGTGATAAGGCTTTCAAAAATTTGATCAGTCTCATTGAGAAAAAAAGCTCTGAGGTGAAGCAGAAGATCAGATCCAAGCAAAAATCTGAACAGAACAGAGTCAAAGAGCTTCAGGAGAAAATAGAGCAGGAGATCAGAGATCTGAGGAGGAGAGACGCTGAACTGCAGCAGCTCTCACTGACAGAGGATCACCTCCATTTTCTGAAAAACTACTCCTCACTGTCACATCTGAGTGCATCTACAAACGTACCCACCTACAACAATCTTACTCTGCAGTACTTTGAGGATGTGACTGCATCTGTGTCACGGGCCAGAGATAAAGTGAAGGCTCTTCTCAGTGATGAGTGGCCAAAAATCTCAGTTGGAACGACCAAAGCTGATATTTTACTGCCTCAAGGAGAACCCAAAACCAGAGACGAATTTTTGAAATATTCTTGTCAGATAACACTGGATATAGATACAGTGATTACACGTTTATCATTGAGTGACAGCAACAGAAAAGCAACACTGATGAGTAGAAACCAGTTATATCCAAGTCATCCAGACAGATTCCTTGAATGGTGGCAGGTCCTGAGCAGAGAGGGTCTGACTGGACGCTGTTACTGGGAGGTGAAGTGCAACGGGATGGTTGTAGTAGCTGTTGCATACAAGGATATCGGCCGTAGAGGGACCAGAGAGGAATGTGGATTTGGATTGAATGACAAATCCTGGTCATTAACAGTTTCAGGCAGCGGTTATGAATTCAAACACAACAACATTTCCACTCTCATCTCAGGCCCTCTGTCCTCCAGAATAGGAGTATATTTGGATCACAGGGCAGGAACTCTTTCTTTCTACAGCATCACTGAGACCATGAATCTCCTCCACAGAGTCCAGACCAGGTTCACTCAGCCTCTCCATGTTGGACTATGGCTTCCACGAAGTGCTGGAGACACTGCTGAGCTGTTTGACTTCAAGTAGATAAGAGATATTGAACTGTGCAATACAGTAGATGTATGTATGTACACTATCAAAGATCTTTATGTATGTTATGATTTGTACCTTATTTTTTCTGTTTACAAAATAATTTTTCAGCAATTTAATAACTAAAGTATGTATGTAAATATTGTACTTTACTTTCAAACTCATAACTAAAACATTTATCAAAATTAGATTTTTCAGAAATTCTCAATTTATACAGTGTGTTGAGAAATAATGATAAAAACTGTGTTGTCACTGGTTTAACCGCGGGAAACAAAAAGAAAAATGCAAAAGGATGACACAATATGTGTCTATGATGACATGTAGGTTTGAATAATTTCGTTTGATGTACTTTTATTTTTACAAAAAAAAAAGATTTTATATAGGATACCTTTTTTTAATTTACAAAAAAGCAAAGCATTGGAGTTTTCGCCCACATGAGATGCGCTGCCTTGGATCCTCCAAGATCCTGGGTACTGAAACTTAGTTCACTTTTATTTATATAACGCCAAACTACAACAGTTGCCTCAAGATTCTTTTTATTTTAAGCAAAGACCCTACTTTAAGATCAAGAAAACTGAAAAAACCCCAACAATCAGAAGATCCCCTTTGAGCGAGCACTTTGGCAACAGTAGGAAAGAAAAACTTCCTTTTAACAAGAAGAACCCTCCAGCAGAAGGGCTTGTGTACACACAAAGCCTGAAGAAATTCATCTTTCTTTTCGAACCACTTGGAGAGCTCTATGGTTTCATTCGGCTTCATCTGGCCATCACTCCTCGAGAAGATCTGCTTAGCAGGTGCTGCAGTTTCACACTCTTTGCCTGTCTGCAGGGAGTTGCTGATAATAGATACAACAACATGAAAGTATGACTCAAGCCTACCTTTTATCAATGGTTCAGATTGCTGATGATGTAATGCTGTGGTGATTATGTTCTTGGCACACTTTGGGCCCTGTAGTACCAACTGAGCATTACTTAAACCCCTTAACATACCTAAGCAGGAAACTCTCCATATTGTCAATATGGAGCAAAATGGAGCAGAATTCTGGACAAATGTATCAGTTTCCATTTGTTATATCATACAGACATATGGCTAGTATAGAGTAATGGATCTAAATGATCATCAGTTCCCAAAAGCTGTTAAATTTGTTTTTTGAAAATCATTCCAGAAATGAAGTAACCTTGGAAAATCCCAAAATATAAGTGTAAAATCCTCAATCCAAAGCCCCTACAGCAAAATTACCATATCTTGAAATAATAATGGGTATATTGAAATATCTCATTTTTATTTTCACTTTGCTAGTTTACTTCCTGCTTTAAATTTTGCCTTATTATGAAAACATTTTTCATCTGTTATACTCCTACTTAAATTAGTATGGACCTACAGTATGTACGTTTTTGTCATGGTGCTGGGTGGTTGACCCAGCGTTTTGCCTTTGTCATTATGTTTATTATTTTATCAGATTTGATGTTAATTTCTTCATGGTTATTAGTATGTAGGTTTCATTCTCAGGGTTTCCAGTCCTAAGGTTTATTTCCTGTGCCGTCCCCCTTCGTGTCCATGAGTTTGTTTTATGAATTTCCTGTTTTACTTTGAAGGTCTGTGTCTGTTATCACTGTGTTCAGCTTGTATCCTCCCGTCATCTTGTGAATTAGGATCATCTGTGTGTCATTGCCTGATAACCGTGTGTGTGTGTGTGTATGTGTGTGTGTGTGTGTGCGTGTGCGTGCGCTCTTTGTCGGCTTGTCTCTGTTTCATGGTGTTTTGTTCTTTGGTCTGTGTCTCTCTGCCCTTCACCCAGTTTCATTATGATTACAGGTTTGCTCTTTAGTTTTCCCAGTTTAGGTTTCTTCAGTAGCTCATTGCCTCTTTTTCTCACTTTGCCACTTTGTAAATAAACATTCACTCATATCAGTCTTTTGCCTGCATTTTGGGTCCTTTTCCACCAACACCACACGGCTCGCCCCGGCAGCCGTGACATTTTTTAAGATTTTACTTTTTTAATTTCATCATTAATGCTCTACTGTAAATGTCTCTTAACATAAAGGTTCCATTCATCATGTTAGTGATATTTTATTTCTTGAAACAAGAAAGTTTAGTGTACATTGCTCACTTTATTTCACAAACAGCAGTAAATAAAAAAAGGTTCATGAAAACATAACTGAAATTAAACATTTTACAATCCACCAACTTAAGTATAGAAATAAAAAAAAAATAAAAAAAATAGAAGCAACAATTATAATAAAAGTGCCAAAAATATATTCTGTTCATCTAAACGTTTCCAGTGGGAGAAACATTACATCAGTCATCCAAGTGACTTCTTCAGTCTCAGCTGACTGCAGTTTCCCCCGACCTTATAAACAGTACATATTCACAATAACTGAAACTAGCCCACTGAATGAATAATAGTATGTGAGGTCAGTTTCTTTATCAATAATATGCAAATTGTCATGAGCATTTCTCCTTTTTTTTTTTTTTTGGCTTGTCCCGTTTGGCTCTTTTGCCATCAGAATTGTTGTCTAAAGGCAAAGAAAGATACCCAACGGATTTTACTTTACCAAACTGACCG
>NW_024582427.1:1425219-1434106 GCF_018398535.1 Haplochromis burtoni | reverse complement strand
GATTCATGGTCTCAGTGATGCTGTAGAAAGAAAGAGTTCCTGCCCTGTGATCCAAATATACTCCTATTCTGGAGGACAGAGGGCCTGGGATGGGAGTGGGAATGTTGTTGTGTTTGAATTCATAACCGCTGCCTGAAACTGTTAATGACCAGGATTTGTCATTCAATCCAAATCCACATTCCTCTCTGGTCCCTCTACAGCCGATATCCTTGTATGCAACAGCTACTCCAACAGTGCCGTTGCACTTCACCTCCCAGTAACAGCGTCCAGTCAGACCCTCTCTGCTCAGGACCTGCCGGCAATCAAGGAATTTGTCTGGATGACTTGGATATGACTGGTTTCTACTCATCAGTGTTACTTTTCTGTTGCTGTCACTCAGTGACAACAGTGTGTGTGCTGTATTTGGATCGAGAGTGATCTGACAAGAATGTTTCAAAAAGTCGTCTCTGGTTTTGGGTTCTCCTTGAGGCAGTAAAATATCAGCTTTGGTCGTTCCAACTGAGATTTTTGGCCATTCATCACTGAGAAGAGCCTTCACTTTATCTCTGGTCCGTGACACAGATGCAGTCACATCCTCAAAGTACTTCAGAGTAACATTGTTGTAGGTGGGTACGTTTGTAGATGCACTCAGATGTGACAGTGAGGAGTAGTTTTTCAGAAAATGGAGGTGATCCTCTGTCAGTGAGAGCTGCTGCAGTTCAGCGTCTCTCCTCCTCAGATCTCTGATCTCCTGCTCTATTTTCTCCTGAAGCTCTTTGACTCTGTTCTGTTGAAATGTTTGCTTAGACCTGATCTTCTGCTTCACCTCAGAGCTTTTTTTCTGAATAAGACTGATCAAGTCTTTGAACATCTTCTCAGTTTGCATTAATGCTTTATCAGCAGAAAGATTGATAGCCTCCACTCTTTCATGAAGCGTCTTCACATCTTTCTCTCCGTCCTGAACTCTTTGAAGAAATTTTTGTCGATTTCTTCCAAGCCCTTTCTGCCTCTCAGCTCTTTCTGCTGCAGCTGACACTGTGACATGGTCTTTGTGTTCATCCATTAAGCAGAGATAACAGATACACTGCTGATCAGTGCGGCAGAAGATCTTCATCACCTCATCATGGCGAGGGCAGATGTTCTCCTGAAGCTTTGAAGTGGCTTTGATGAGTTTGTGTTTCTTTATTGGAGCTACGTTGTAGTGAGGCTGGAGGTGCTGCTCACAGTAAGAGGCCATACACACCAGGCAGGACTTGGAGGCTTTCCGCTTCCTCACAGAACAGAAATCACAGGCCACATCTCCAGGTCCAGCAAAGGCATGATCAGGCGAAGCAGCTGGAAGTCCTGCTTTCTTTACGTCTTCCACTAACTCAGCAAGCATGCTGTTTTTCACCAGGTCAGGTTTCAGTGTGAAAATCTGCCTGCACTGAGGGCAGCTGTGTACTTCTTTCTCATCCCAGCACTTTCTGATGCAGTCCATGCAGTAGTTGTGCCCACAGGGAATAGTGACTGGATCCTTTAGAAGCTGCAGACAGATGGAACAGCTCAGTTTGTCTTGATCCAGCTGAATCAGTTGCTGCGCCATGTCTCCTCACCACGACTGTAAAAGATTTCCTTTCTTTTACCGGATGCAAATATGCACTGAAATTTGAACTCAAGGTCCTTTTGAGGGAAGTCTGTGACATCTCACTTTCAGTTACCAGATAAAAGCTGCTTTCGTTTCTTTGATGTAGACACTGACCTGAGCGTAGGGTGTGACTAATGTCTGAGGTGAGCAGTATATAAACTGAGTGGGGCTTAGACACGTGTGCTTTATTCCAGGAAAGGGAGTAGACAGATTGGTCTTGTAATTTGATACAGTACTGTTCTGACCATTTCAGCTGTGCATTTGTTAGTGGGTATTGTGTATATTTTCTATCTAATAAGTATAAGGGTTGTGAGTGAAAATGATGAATTCAATTAGTATTGTCTGTATTTTCTAACTGTTAATGTGAGTTATGTATTTTTATTTAAACAGGAAACCACCCCACTATAACTGTTGATGGACTCATATAGAGGATAATTTTCACTGTAAGATTTTAATTGGGTTTTTTTTAAGAATTCAATTTGTTCAGAATAACAAAGAATAATAAAGGACCTTTAAATATATTTTGCACTTTGTCCTGAGCTCATTTTACCAGACACCACATGTGAATAATGGCAGTCAATTAGTTTTTATAATAGGTTTTAATAGAGCTCATGCAATAGCTGTGCGCACAGAGAATAGTGACTGGATTTAGTAGTTCCTGACAGATGGAACAGCTCAGTTTTTCTCGATGCAGCTCAATTACTCGCTGCACCATTTCTCCTGCCCTCAAACGACGTCTTACTTTCTGTTTCAAGATAAAACTTGTTTTTGTCTCCTTGATGCAAAGACACTGATCTAAAGCATATGGAAATGTTCTGTTTTGCGTCTTATTACATGACTGGCAGATCAGTAATCTGGGAGGACCTTAGAAAGGTGTGCTTCATTCCAGGAAAGGGAGTATTCAGATTGATGTGAAACTGAAAGTGTTTCAGATAAAAACAGAAATGTAATCGAATGTTTACAGTGGAAACTATTACTGGACAATTCAGAAGGACTGGATTAGTAATACTAAACATTAGTAACATTCAACGTTAATTCTTTGTTATCCCAGTAACAATTAAAACTGTTTTGTTTTTTTAAGTGCTATCCTTGAATCATAACTGGGTTTCACAAGGGACGTATCGATCACAGGCGTAGACAGCCACACATTTCTTTGTAAGATTGACATGATGTAAGTAAGTAAGTAAAGTTAATTTATATAGCACCTTTCACAGACATGGTCACAAAGTGCTTTACAAGAAAGGTAAGAAAACACAATACACTCATAAATACATCATAAAAACCATGGTCTATATAAAGCTTTTTGAAGGTCTCCACAGAGTCCAGACTTCATAAAAATAGAGGAAGTGCATTCCACAGTCTGGATGCAACAGCTTGGAAAGATCGGTCCCCTCAAGTTCTAAAATGAGTGTGGGGGACCACTAAAAGGTTTTGATTAGATGACCTCAGGTTACGAGAAGAGGTATGTGTACGAATCAAATCACCAATATAGGGAGGGGTCTGTCCCTGTAATGCTCTAAAAGTTCAAACTAGAATTTTAAAATGGAACCTAAATCTGACTGGTTTGACCAGCGACTTTAAAACAGGGGTCATATGAGCTCCCTTGTTCGAGCAGGTCAGTAGCCTCCCTGCAGAGTTTTGAACAACCTGTAGACGAGCTAGCCCTTTCTCGTTTAGACAAGTAAACAGGCTGTTACAGTAGTCAAGTCTTGTAGAGACAAAAGTACGGAATTATCATCTCGAGTTCACTTGTTGACACGATGGATCTAAGTTTGGAAATGTTCCTCAAGTGGAAAAAGCAGGTTCTTACTGATTTAAATGTCCCTCCAAAGAAAAAGCTTAATCAAAAATAACACCTAGATTTCTAAGGTTATGCTTCTATAAGGAACCTAAATCACCTAGTCGCTGTTTAATATCAGTTATTGCACTGTCTGGTGCAATAATCAAAGTTTCTGTTTTCTCTGAGTTTAGCTGTAAGGAATTATTGTTCAACCATTATTTAATGTTGGTTAAACAGTCAGAGCGGAGAGCTTATGAACTTCAGAAGGCTTAAATGAGTAGTATAGCTGAATATCATCAGCAAAAAGATGATAAGATACATCAGGAAACTGCCGTATTATCTGGCTTAAAGGAAGAATGTATATTAAAAACAGAATAAGTCCCAGCACGGAGCCCTGAGGAACTCCACACAGTAGCTCTGTAGATTCCGACATGACATGTAGGATGAAAACCAGTCTAGAACAGAGCCAGACATCCCAACCAGGTCTATCAGTCAGTTTATTAGGATGGTATGATCAACTGTGTCAAGGGCTGAGGTAAGGTCTAACAAGACTCGAGCTGTGTCCCAATTCAGGGGCCGCACACTTCAGAGTACCCGGCCTTCGCGGTCTACGAGCGAGAAGACGCAGACACACCACGCTGACACCAGTGAACAGCCAGGGAGTGGACATTGAGATAGTGGACTCTTATAGGTACCTGAATAATAAACTGGACTGGAGTCACAACACTGATGCTCTCTACAGGAAGGGTCAGAGCAGACTCTACCTGCTGAGGCGGCTGAGGTCATTTGGAGTACAGGGAGCGCTTTTAAAGACCTTCTATGACTCTGTGGTGGCATCTGTCATTTTTCACAGTGTGGTATGTTGGAGCAGCAGTTTATCGGCAGCTGAGAGGAAGAGGTTGGATAAAGTCATCAGGAAGGCCAGCTCTGTTCTGGGATGCACCCTGGACCCAGTGCAGGTGGTAGGAGACAGAAGGACTCTGGCCAAAATAACATCTCTGATGGACAGAGTCTCCCACCCCATGCATGTAAATGTTGCTGAACTGCAGAGCTCCTTCAGTGACAGACTGCTGCGTCCTCGATGCATGAAAGAACGTTTCCGCAGGTCCTTCCTCCCTGCAGCTGTCAGACTGTACAATCAGAACTGCCCCCAACAAACATAGATGTTTACATCTGAGCTGTAACTGCAACAATTTAATCAACTGATTCGCACTATGACCTGGTTTGCCTCTTATCTATAGTTATTTTTATTTAATTTGATAACTGTACAGTACTCTGTTTATAGTCATCATTGTCCTTAATGTAAATATGTAAGAAAAATTGTGTATGTTTCTGTTCTGTGTCCTGTTTGTTGTATATGTGTCTTTCTGGCTGCTGTTACAACCAAATTTCCCTTTGTGGGACAATTAAAGGATTATTCTATTCTTCTATTCTAAAAGGAAAGACGCACATGGACTGCTAACTCTGAAAGGAAATAAAGTGTGATTTAAGTCATTCAGTAACTCATAATACATGAACTCAGGAAACTAACAGAAACTCACCTCAGCTGCCGCCCCATGTGGAAGTGAAGAAGGAGTTAGCTGTAGGTGAATGCAGTCCTTATATAACGGGTTACAGGTGAGTGCAATTAAGGGCAAGCACCACACCCAATCAAAAGTGAGGAAAAGAAACTAGGTGCATCTGGTGAAGTGAGTGTACTGAAAGGTGAGTCTTTACAACATCTATATGACTGAATAAGAATATTTACATCATTTCCAGTAAAAAGTAGAGAACTGTCAAATATGATGGAGAACCTCCCAGCAGTAGTCTCAGTTATTATGCGTCTGAGTTTTTAACTTCCAAGGTGTTTGTTTAGAACTAAAGTTGAGTTCAAAAAAAGACAATTATGATCACTCAAAAGTGCATGCTCGACAAACACGTTGCCAATGTTGAGGCCCAAGGAAAAGACAAGTTCCAAGGTATGGCCTTTTAAATGGGTTGGACCAGAGACATGTTGGACAAAGTCAAAAGAATTGGATACAGATAAAAGTTCAGCTGCTGAGTTTGATGAGGCATTATCAATATGAATGTTTTGGCTTCCCTTCATTGGCTTCCTGTTAAATCCAGAATTGAATTCAAAATCCTGCTCCTCACATACAAGGTCTTAAATAATCAGGCCCCATCTTATCTTAATGACCTTGTAGTACCATATCACCCTATTAGAGCACTTCGCTCTTGCTCTGCAGGCCTACTTGTTGTTCCTAGAGTATTTAAAAGTAGAATGGGAGGCAGAGCCTTCAGTTTTCAGGTCCCTCTTCTGTGGAACCAGCTTCCAGTTTGGATTCGGGAGACACTATCTCTACTTTCAAGATTAGGCTTAAAACTTTCCTTTTTGCTAAAGCATATAGTTAGGGCTGGACCAGGTGACCCTGAATCCTCCCTTAGTTATGCTGCAATAGACATAGGCTGCCGAGGGATTCCCATGATGCATTGAGTTTTTCCTTTCCAGTCACCTTTCTCACTCACTATGTATTAACAGACCTCTCTGCATTGAATCATATCTGTTATTAACCTCTGTCTCTCTTCCACAGCATGTCTTTTATCCTGTCTTCCTTCTCTCACCCCAACCGGTCGCAGCAGATGGCCCCGCCCTTCCCTGAGCCTGGTTCTGCCGGAGGTTTCTTCCTGTTAAAAGGGAGTTTTTCCTTCCCACTGTCGTCAAAGTGCTTGCTCATAGGGGGTCATATGATTGTTGGGTTTTTCTCTGTACCTATGAAGCGCCTTGAGGCGACTTTTGTTATGATTTGGTGCTTTATAAATAAAATTGAATTGAATTGAATTGAATTAAAATCCCCAAAAATCAAAACTTTCTCCAGCTGGATAATAGAAGATTAGAAGTTCGTAAAATACTTTAAGAACACAGCAGCAGAGACAGGAGGGCGATAGACTGAAACCGTCATGTCAAACTGTCAAAGATAAAATGTTCGTAGAGCCAACCTTAATTTTTTCGACTCAAAAGAAGAACAGTTTTTAGTTTGCATATCTCTGCATGTGTAACTGTCCTTAAAGACGAGAGCAAGTCCTCCACCACGGCGACGTAAATGGGAGGCGCCCAAGTAAGAGCAGCCAGCAGGGCGCAGTTCATTTTTTCCTGTGAAGAGCTTATTCAGAGAGAAGCATTTGTTTGCGATGGAGCAGATGTTCAAGAGCGCAATCCAACCAAATACTGGCAGCGCAGGTTTCACATCAGCTTGTCAAAGTGGGACTGACAGCAAACACCTTGTCCGATCGCGTGGTCTCCAGCAGCGCCACGGACCCAGTATTGTATGTGAATTTCTAATTATAAAACAAAAAAAATAAACTACAAATGAATTATACTTGTGTAGGGACCCTTCATGTCATATTTCTCCACACCTTAAAATTAGGGAGGTTTCCTATGATGCACTGAGCATTTCTTCTTCACTCTGTTGACTCCCTTTTTGTTCCTGCGCCACTTGTTACAGTCTAGCTGAGTAGCTGACTGTGTGAAGTATGAATAGTAGACCCAAGTGCAAACAAAATGGAACATGGAACATAACTTGAGTTAACAAAAAGTGAGCTGTTTAAAGCGGCTGATGGAGAAACACAAAGTAATGCACAAGGCAAACAAAGACGAGAATAAACAATAACTGAAACTGGGGGAAATAAAAATAAACATGAAACTTGGTATAGATACAAAGATACCTGGACCATGGAGACATGGCACAAAAGACCACAGATGACCTGACACTGAACAAAGGAGGACAGAGGACTTAAGTACACAGAAATATAATGAGAGGATGGGGAACAGGTGGAAACACAGCTGGGACAAATCAGACCTAACTAGACAAGGGGAAGAAATCTAGACACACTGCATACTGGACAGACTTTCACAGTAAAACAGGAAGCAGAATGGAATGCAGACATGACAACACAACCTTGACAACATAAAACACACAAACATAAAACACATAAAGGGTGAGGGAAACTTAAACACAGGGGCAGAAGACACAAGGAGAATCTGAAAAACAATAAACTATAACGGAAACTTAGGTTTAGTGGAAATGAACTTAGAGAACCTAAAGTACTTAAACATAAACCACAAACATCAAAATAAGCTAAAACTCAAAATGCTGGGTCAAAAAACCCAGGATTATGACACATCCATATTCTTCCACTTAAATTAGTGTAGACCTGCAGTTAGATTTTGATGTCTCAAGACCGGTCTTGGTCTCGAGACTTTGATGTGGTCTTGGTCTAGACGGACTTTGGTCTCTGTCTTGTCTTGGTCTCACTGTCTCGGTCTTGCTGTCTCAGATCTAAATAGTGGTAAGGAGATTTGGAGTCAACAGTATCCATGACATACAACGTAACGTTCGATGATGTGTCATACGCAAAAGCATCAGCTCTAAGAGCCGTGCTTAGAGAGTGCTTTGTAGTGAATTGGAAGAGTCGACTCTCATTGAGCGAGAGCCGGCTCCTCACTTAATTTCCTTTCGTTGCTCAGCTCTCACACAATGGCTCAGCTATGCTCCAATCCTTCCATATTGTGGCCAATCACATGCGAGGATATAGGATAATATCATTATGTGAAAAACAGAGAGGGTGAGAGACGCGACAGTCAAGTGGAGCGTGCGTCTGTCCTCTCAGTAAGTGAGTGAGACAGTAGACAGCGGTGAGGAGGGCTGTGCGAGTGCATCGCAAAAACACATAAATATGCCTGACACCTGTAAACGAAGCAGCATCTGGCTGCAGTTTATAGACTTTTTTGTGTTGGTCTCGGTCTTGGTCTCTGGGCTTGGTATTGTCTAATGTACATTTTTAAGGTTATACTTTTTTTAAATTTCAGCATTATTTGAAATTGTTGAATGCTCCACTTTAAATGTCTGTTTACAAAAACCTCCATTCATCATGTTAGTGATATTTTATTTCTTAGAACAGGAAACTTTAGTGTACATTGCTCACTTTATTTCACAAACAGCAGTAAATAAAAAATCCTCATGAAAACATAACTGAAATTAAACATTTTACAATCCACCAACTTAAGTGTAGAAATAAAAACTAAGTTGAAAATGCAAACATCACAATTACAATTATCTGATACATAATTATTTTTTTCTGTAATTTTAAATACACTGAAGTTATTTTCATAGGAATTTATATTTATGTGAGTTTTTTCTGCTAATGTTACAACAAAACACTGGTTAAATATAAAATATATAAGAAATGAATATTGTTTGCCAAATAAACAGTTTTACCTGAATAGCTGGTGAAAACAAGAAAATCAAAGGAATTAAAGAATATATTTATATCCATAAAGATTCATCTTTAACAGGTGCAGGATAGATAAACACATCTCAACAAGTTGCACACAGCATCAAATTTCACTATTTTATGTTTATTCTCTTCTTGAGCTCACACACCTCAGCAGTGTGTCCAGCACTTTGTGGAAGCCACAGTCCAACATGGAGAGGCTGAGTGAACCTGGTCTGGACTCTGTGGAG